>NW_024882565.1:0-254261 GCF_019059575.1 Amphibalanus amphitrite
TCTTGGATGGGTTCTTTTAAGGAGTTGGATGTGAAGTAGGAGAGGACAGCACGGAGGGTATCCCTGTCGGGATTTAAGGATGGATAGATCTTTAGGACGGGCCGAATCAAGTAATTGGGTGTCGTCGGCGTAGGAGATGAGGCGACCGTGAGGAAGATAGGATGGAAGGTCATTTGTGAAGATGCTGAAAGATGGACCGACGAGGGAACCTTGCGGAACCCCATGGGAAAGAGGCAAGAACAAGGAACCCCTCTCACCACCTGCCGTCGACCAGTCAGGTAGCTACGAAACCATCTAGGATCAATACCATACCAGCACAGCTTTCTAAGCAGAACGTCATGGTCAACACTGTCAAACGCCCGGCTCAAGTCGATGGACGTGACGGCGACAACATCGCCATCGTCGACATGCCGCGTCATCCACTCCACCGCGTCGATCAGCGCGTCCTCCGTTGAGTGTCTAGATCGGTAAGCATACTGTGACGGAGCTAAAAGGTGACAGCGAGCGAGATAAGATGACAGCTGAGTACAAACAATTTTTTCACACACTTTTGATAACACAGGTAAAATAGAGATTGGCCTAAAATTGCCTGGTAGATCTTTGGCACCGGACTTGTGCAAAGGCACGACTGTAGCGAGCTTCCATGTATCGGGAAAAGTACAAGAAATGATGGACGCGTTCACAATGTGTAAAATATGAGAGCCTATGACAGTAAAACACGATCTTATAGACTGCAGCGGTACACCATCATGCCCGACTGCGCGGGACGAAGACAACCGGCTCAGAGCCAGCGACAGCTCCGGCAGCGTGGCAGGCTGCAGACGCAGCCCCGTCGACGTAACACACGGCGGCCGCGGCGGGAGTGGGGAGGGGTCACTGGCGGACAGCTCAGCAGCGATTCGCGGCCCAACAGCTGCGAAATGGGCGTTAAAAGTGTCCTCTTGACCCGGTGGTACCCCCTCGCCAGCACCAGCTCCACCACGGGAAGGACGGAAAGCGAAGTCCCTGATGTTGCGCCAAAAGGCTCGGCGATCGGAAAGCATGTCACTGGCTAAAAAGCATGTCACTGCTGTAGAATAGACCTCGGCATACGGCTGTAGATATGTGGCCTCTGTTTTCCTGAGCTCACCCAGTTTCCGCCGGAGACACTCACCCTTTTCGCTGGAGATGCGGTAAGTGCTGCCGCCGCTGTCTTTCAGACTTCTCTCGATCGTGATGTGGCCGCCGTACTTCTCCGGACTGAAGGCGTCGTAGCCGCTGTTGTCCAGAGTCAGAGATATCACAGCTGACTTCTGACCAGTGCGGATCAGACCTGGCGACGAAAAAGACGGTCGAAATATGATAATCTGTGAATTCAGGGTTTCCGAACTTCCGGGGTCATTGGCGCCAGTAATGTTAGACTTTGTTTCCAATACACTAAAATTATGACTTCAGCTACAACTGACGCAGTGGAAGCAGACTACGAGTCAACCTGAGTCAAAGTCTTGGTTGGGGGCTCTGGGCGAGGAGCTGAAGTCCTGGCACACGCACGGAACGATGTGTTAGTGCAGTGTTGTGGGCCGCGCTGTGCACAACTGACCTTTGATGTTGCTGCCGCGGTCGGTGGTTGCTGCGCGAGCCCCCAGTCCCACCATCACTGCCGTCAGCACGGCGCTCTTCCCGCTGCCATTCTGGCCTTTGATGAAATTTATCCTTTCATTCAGTTTGAAGTTGAGGTGCTCGTGGCACATGAAGTTCTTGAGCGTGATGCTACGAAGAAAGCCGGGACCCTGGGGCTGTGAGGAGATAGAAGGCGCGTTAGGATATCACAAGTAGTTCACTGTCTGTAGTGGGCTATGGTTGTTTCTACCGCTGTGATTACGGATTGATAGTTCAGTAACACACCTTACGACATGGAGCTAGCGATGGCTTACAGATAGTTACTGGTCAACAGGATAAGAGCTTAGCATGCCTAGGTATTCTATTTCAGTATTTACGAGTAGCTAGAATGCACAAATAGGTAACAACTCTATCGCAGAACAATTGAGACAGGGAGAATGCACGGTGTTTGGTCCCATCTCTAGCCCAACTAAAAGTCCCAAGTCACCCGCGGTGCAGTGATTCCACCTTAAGTTCAACTCACCAGTGTCTCCTTAGGCTCATCGTAGCTGCTGCGGCTCCGTTTGCGCGCCGGCGCACCAGAGTCAGAGCTGGTGCTGCGACGCACCACCTTGGGCACAACCTTCGGCATCTTGGTGCCGCCAGTGCCAGAGGGACAGCACTGTAGGTGAGCTGTGGAAACAAATTTATTCATATACATATGTCCCATTGATGGACGAAATGATGCCAAGCGATGAAAAGTATTTGTGTTGCTTGGCACCCTCTGATCAGTGTTAGGACCCTTGGTAGCAGGGCTATGAGGTCATAATCAGTCAGAGTCTACAGTTACCAGTGCTACCTGGAGTCACAGTCAACTTTTCGATGCTGAAAACAAAATCAGTCACCTAAAGTTCATCAGCTCTGCAGAACCTCCAGGACTTCAACCTAAACCTCAACCTAAACCTACCTACCGTTTAGGTTTAGGTTCGGTACAAACCACGAAGCCGGCCGTCATAATCGCGTCACTGCCCGAGCGATGTCATGGGACAACGCCTCCGGGGGCCGGTCGTACCCACAGGCGAATGACTGACAGTTGGCGAGCCGGGCCCGGACGGCCGGACACCTTGGTGTTTGAGGCGGGGTTGACTTATCAGACGCTCTGGTGCCTGTTAATTGTTCAATTAGCCGATTGCCAGTAAGTTATGTCCATGTACGGCGCTCCTGGGCAGATACCAACTTTTGTTAAATAAATAACCTACGAGTTTCGCCACATATGCCTGGTAAGTGGCACTGCACTGTAGAAACGCGGCCATATTTAACCTTCTCAAATTCTCCATATAGTTAGCAGTGTATCTGTTTTCACTTTTGACGAAATGTTGCGATTGCGAGGAATGCTAAAATTAGTATGGGGAATGGGGTTGTTTGGTAAATGACGAACAGATATTAACGAATGAAGAAGCATTTATACGAATCATCAAAGGTCTTGCCTGAACTCAAACAGTCATGTCGAATAGCAAAGGTTATACTAACCGACGAGCCAGACTGGAAAACATCCATACACTACGCCGTTTGTAGGCCTTCTTGCGCCGAAATTCGGCGCAAGCGATTTTGCGCTGAAATTTCTGTTTGCGTCAAAAGTTGGGTGCCTATTTGTGCCAAAATTAAGCCACTTATATATAAAGCACATATATGTGCACATCTACCAATCAAGGCTATATCAACCAGACAGAGCGTTCCGGGGCCTTGGACGCTCTTCCATGGTTCAGCGTCCGAATAAGTTTTTTATTTCCACGGAAACCCAATACCTCAATACGCTTAGCACAATGTAGCGTCGTGCCGTGAAACAAGGACAGAGCCGTAAGTTCATGGGCCACAAAAATCGGCGGAAAATGTGGCTTGCATTATCAGTGTAATGTAACTTACGAACGCGTGGTGAGTGAGCTTAAGTGAAACCGAAACAGCGGTGTGTTCGAGGCTGGCGGGAGCCAGTGAGGGCCGGACAGTAGAGCAGCACATCAGCCTCTTCTCGGCACACGGTGCAGAGCGCCGCGGGGCACCGCTTGTTTGGGCGTTGCTGGCATGCCGCGGAGTGGAGACAGCTGATTCGGTGCACATACAAGAGCGAGCGGCCCCAGTGGCCCGCCCTCAGGTGGTGCACCGAAACGACGTCCTCTCGGTCCGCTCCGGGGATAGGGAGCGGTGACGTGCTCCTAAGGAGTGGCTCGGACCAGTTGTCACGCCATTAATACGAGGCCGCACAATGAACAGCCCTGATCAGCGAACGGGTGTTTGAGGGCAGGGTGGCCGCTTGTTACGCCAGGTCATACGCGCTCTCAATTCCCTCAATACCGCCACTGGGCGGTATTGCAGTATTACTTAACGACGCTCGGCGATTTTCAACAACGTCTTTTATGGGTATCTGTCTCCACATCGAGGGTTGAGGCCTCACCTGGGCGGCCGCTCCTCTGCTGAGTAGAACCAGAGCGGCTCGCCAGTTCGAGCACACGACTGGGGCGAGGACATCTTATTCCAAAACCTCCCCAGAGCCGCCGCAGGGTGAATCTGCTGCTAATTAACCAGCAAGCTGAATAAATGGTACTCTCTTAGCAGACGTCACCCGAGCTGCCATATCTACGTCTCACGCGCGCAACAATTGTCTTTTCATGGTTAAATATATAACAAACATAATCTAACCTGACCTAACCTGACCTACAACCTACAACCTAACCTACCAACCTACAACCTACCCTACCTAACTGGATATGGCAGCTCGGGTGACGTCTGCTAAGAGAATACCGAATAAATTTGGTGACCATCTTTCAGCAAAAAATTATGCAGCCGCCCTGCACCAAAAAAATCAACCGCCGCTCTGTGCTGAATTCATTCAGCGAATGCAAAGTTGTGGCGGACGTGCGCTGAAATTTTCAGCGCAATCCCGCCACTATGCCGGACATATACGGCATACCATGTATTTTTTCCCAGTCTGGCCGACAGATACCCTATATTGATATGAATACCGTAGGTTGCAAGTTTTAGCCTTTAGGTTGGTAGTTTGTAGGTCTGTACTTCTGTAAGTTGGTTGGCAGGTTCAATGTTATAGGTAAGGTAAGGTCAGGTGAGATTACTTTAAAGTTTCGGTAACGGTAGCGCTGGCTTACACCAAAGTTTCTTGGTTTCACCACACTGCACCTATACATTTACTCATAACAATAACAATAACACAGCAACAGCCAACAGTTAGACAATGAAAATGAAAATTTACATTCACATTCGGAGAAATTCATCTTCCTCATTGAGTATCTCAAAACTATGTTTTAGGGCCTTGCTCAAAACTTACCCAAAACAACCAAAACGCACTGGGAGCCCTAAAACCAATAATTGCAAAATCGAACAGCAAGTGTTATCATTTTGTAATCAAAAATTGAAATCGTGACTCGACTTGTTTGCCAAGATCATGTTTGCGCGGGATAACTGCAAAGCTATGTATCGTACAGTTATTGTTCAACAAAGATTGACGACGAGTGGTGAAAAGCACGTTTGGCGAATGAGACTTACAGCTGTTGATGTAATTGCTTCAAATTGCCTAGCAACTGCTCTTCAAAGCAAGCTTAGAACAGAGTATGGTCTCAGTTCAGCCGCATATGAAACAGGGCCAGTAAACTGAGTTGAGGCCATTAAATATATTTTACTGCAGCTTTCATATGAAAGCATCGACAATGCTTTATCCAGAAAAGTAAACGACAATAATAAAAAGGTGAGACTTTGACCGCTTATTCTGCTGGGAGACGGGAGCAAGTTTTTCGGCCTGAATAGATTATTGCAGAGCACCGGCATAATAGTCCAGCCACCCGACAGGTGCTCGACAGGTCGGGTTACTCACGGGAGATGTCATCTAAGTCAAAGCATCAAAATTCAAAGGTAAAGTTATTCCCATTTTCATGTTTTGACATCGGCTCAATCGCCTGACACCCGGAGACCTCGGGTCGCTGAACGGCTGAATGAAACCCGTCCGGCTGACAGGGACGTAGCCAAGGGGGGGCGGAGGGGGCGCCCGCCCCTCCCTTGGGGTTTTCAGGAGGCCCCCCGAAAGGATTCAGGCCAACGTGGGCCGAAGGCCCACGTTGGCCTGAATCCTTTCGGCCTGAATCCAACGTGGGCCGAAGGCCCACGTTGCCCAAAATAACGTCGGAGGCGAACGAAATTCACGCAGGAATCTAAAAAATGACGTCAGAACAATCAGGGCCCTCTGACCAGCCTGACAAGTGACAGCTAGGGCCCTTCTCATCTCCTGTGAATAACCACTAGTGTCTGTGTCTGACCGCTAGGGCCCCTCTGACTCCTCAGTAGAGAGGAGGCCCTCTGTGGGTAGGAGGCCCTGTGTAGAGAGGAGGCCCCCTTAGAGAGGAGACCCCCTGTAGAGAGGAGGCCCTCTGCAAAAAGGAGGCCCTCTGTAAAAAGAGGCCCTCTGTAAAAAGGAGGCCCTCCGTAGAGAGCAGGCCCTCTGTAAAGAGGAAACCGTCTGCCAATCAGAAGGCCCTTTGAAGAGAGGAGGCCCTCTGTAGAGAGGAGATTGTCTGAAGAGAGGAGGCCCTCTGTAGAGGAGGACTCCCTCAGTAGAAAGGAGGTCCTCTGTAGGTAGGAGGCCGTCTCTAGAGTGAAGGCCCTCTGAAGAGAGGAGGCCCTTTGCAGAGATGAGGTCCTCTGTATAGAGGAGGTCCTGTGTAGAGACGAGATTCTGAAGAGAGGAGGCCCTACATAGATAGGAAGCCCTCTGTAGAGAGGAGGTCCCTGTAGAGACTAGAGAGGAGGCCCTCTGTAGAGAGGATGCCCTCTGTAAAGGAGGCCCTCTGGAGAGAAAGACACCCTCAGCAGAGAGGAGGCCCTCTGTAGATAAGAGGCAATCTGTAGGGAGTAAGCCCTCTGTAGATAAGAGGCCCTCTGTGGGCAGGAGGCCCCCGGTAGTCAAAGACAGCTTCGTATATTAAGTACATAGAGTGGAGGCCCACTGCAAGCAAATCATACCTTCCGGCTTCTGTTCCCTGCTACTCTCTATAGAGAGTTCTCAGTTCTCACTATAACTGAGAACTCAGGAAACTGTACAAAATAGACTCCCAACCGCGTCGCCGCCCACTGTAGGAAGGGACAGGGGAGGAGGTCCTCTGTAAACAGAAGGCCCTATCCTATGTAGACAAATTACCTATTTGTATAAATGCGCTCAGAGAAATCACGCCGGGTGCCGTCAACGGTTTTGCCGTCAACGGTTTTACCTGCAGTGGCCGCAAAAACTGCCAAAATAGCCGATATTTTCGGAAACCAGTTTTCGGCAATAACTTTCGTCTCAAAATTTGCACGAACTTCCCTTTACCAGCATCGTGTTCCTCTCGTCAAGACGTGTGGAATGAACTATCAATTGACCTTGAAAGGTCAACTTGAAAATTTGGCCTCAGGTCAAGGTCATGACCTGACCGATAAGGGCTAAGTTCCATATCAGTCCATCCGTATCGTCGAGCCAAACACAACTAAGGTGTATTCATCGCTCTAGCATGCCTCTATCAAAAGTTATTCGCGAAAAAGTCAGATACCATTGGTGACCTGAGATGACCTCAGGGTTATAAAAAGGGGTCACGGGTGCCATTTTTATGTTCAGTGTGTCAAAGATACTAGTAATTCAGTGTGTTAAAGTGTTTATAATGACTTCCGTCTAAAAAGGCGACTTTCAATTTTAGGTCGCAAAATTGACCTGACCTTATGTCATCGATATCAAAATTCCAAGACATACATTTTTTTTTGCATTTTGTCGCTCTTGTGCATTTGCATCTCTGAAAGTTTCAAAGCGTTTGGTCACTCCGTGTAGCTTTGGCAGACATTGAAACTTATGTAGTGAGGTCATTTGACCTGACCTGGTGACCTGACTTTAAGTGACCAGGGTCTGAAATTTTCACAACATATGTAGAAATGATGTAGGTTAAAGTGTGGCGCGCCGCCGTTTTTGAGATATTCACGGTAAACTGCAGGGGCTGTTTAACACACACCCCCCCCCCCCCCGGCAGGGCGCGGGTTAATGCATGAACACAGCAGCCCATTTCTGTAATATATAACTAGTTACCTGTCGCTGTGTTGGTATTTTTACGATGCATGAAATAACCCAAACCATTTATCAGACCGTGGTGATATTCCCATAGCCATGCTTCGCACAACTCATAATAATTCATTTGACCGGGAAATTAATATATACCTATCCATCGATTTGTTTGTTTCATCTACGGCGTAAATGAAGCAAACCACCTGGACCTAGGAAAATTTACTAACGCAACCATGTTTTACTTACAGCAAGTAAACGTGGCATCATTCACACAGAAAGAATTGAATACCGTATAGTTTCAATCTTGCAGACGTCAGTCAGGTCAGAATCGTGACAAGCCTATTGGAAAATATAACTAACTGTGTCCTGCTTCGAGTAAACGAGTCAAAATCACCCAATTCTTTCTGAATTACGTCAGATTAGCTGATCTGTAAGCACCCAGGTGGCATTTACTGACAGGGGCACCGGGAAGGATCATCTGAGGTGAGGTGAGGTCATCAACAGTTTTTAGCCAATAAATCACGACATGATGGGGCTAAATAGTTGTTAGTGTACCAAACCGTTCGCCTGGTCATGACGCGCCGATTGGTACCCAGCGTAACCTTCCTAGGTCAGATTTTGAAGTTGACCTATCTATGTAGGTCGTTATAAACCATATTATTTGTTATGACCTCTGGCGACCTCAATATTGACCTGACCCAAAAAAGTTGTTTACAAAAGTTGTAAGTCGTTCAACGAACTATCAAACGCCGTTGCCGTTTGTCGCTAGTCGCTACGATTCGTGCTTTTCGAGTTCTGACGAGGGCCAAAAAGGCCTCCGCCCGATTCAGAGTCTTTCAGAGCCCGCCCGGAATACGGTTAAGCGCTTGAACGATATATGATAATACACCAAGTGTTACTCTTGCCGTCATCCAGTATCCACCCATTCCTCGCAGATCCTCCCCCTCCTGCTGCGGTCCGGCCGCCGCCGCCGCCGCAGGCGGCGCCCAAGTTTTTTTTTTTTTTTGCCAATGCCACTCGGAGACTTGTGATACGCGTACCTATGTTTCTTACCGCTGCAGCGGTTAGAATAAAGAAACATACCAGTGCGCTGGCCATATGAAAGCTGAACAAAAGCCTGCATTATATTGTATAGGGGAAGCCGGGGGAAGCCCGGGCGCGGGGAAAGCCCGGCCACCCCGTTTCCGGCTAAATTATTCACAATAAAATGCTCAACTGTTTGTCCTTTCAGCGTGGCAACTAAGGTAACGCCAGCAAAAAAGTTAACCCTATTCCTGGCGGGGGGGGGCCTCAGGAGCCCCCCCTGAGGTTTTTTGGTTATATCTCCCAAACGCGTTGAGCTAGGAAGCTCAAATTTTCTGACTTTTCCTAAAAGGCTTCTACGCAACATGTCTGAAAATTTTGAGTTGATCTGACCTCAGGTCAGGTCACCAGAGGCGGTTTGGTGACGCTACCTCAGAAAAGTTTGCAATCACGCCAGAGCTAGAGTTTTTGACCAATCAATTTCTTCTCTTCAGGGTTTAGTTAGGGTACCAGTATGTGCAATTTGTATATCTCGGAATTTTGATATCGGTGACCTAAGGTCAGGTCAATTTCGCGACCTCCCCATTATAAGTCAATGGGGGAAAAATCAACTCCCTGTTTTTACCACTAAAACGGGTCGGAATGGCCCCATATACCATACATGACTTCATATACGATCAACCTTCACTACCTTGAGGTCTGTTTTGCTGTTGGGCAGCTGTGAGGTCATGTGACGTCATCAAAGGTCACCAAAGGTTTTTGGCCAATAACTCCGTACAGGAACAAGATACAGACGCGTGGATGGTCTCATTGTGTTCAGCTCGTCAAGACGCATCGAATGATATACATGATGACCTCGAGGTCACGTGACCTGAGGTCAACCTTTGACCTTGACCTTTCGAGGTCAACATATATATCATTCGATGCGGATTGACGAGAGGATCACGATGATGCCCTTAGTTTGTTCCTATCTTGACTAATTCGAAAGTTATTCGAGAAAAACTATCTCCATATCTAGTGCCGCCATTTTGACTTTTTCGACCCCTGTGACGTCATCTTTGACCTGACCTGAAAATGACCTTAGTAAAAATTGTAGATCTTGGCCGTGCGTATCCGATGCCGTTTACCGCTTGTCGCTATCTTGCTTCGTTCTCGAGATCTCAGGGGGGGGGCCGAATCGGCCCCCCCCCCGCCAGTTTCTTGTCCCGGCGGAGCCCGCCAGGAATAGGGTTAAGGCTAACAAAAATTGCATATTGTTAAAGTTATAGCGCAAAAATGATATTTTAATGGTTTTTAGCTAAAAAGTGAGATATGTTGCACTGTTAATGTTATACCATACAGTACTAATATTTATACGAATGTTATGTAAGGACCGTTTAAGTGTTTGTAGTGAGGGGTGACGAGGCAGACTGGCTTAAGTATGACATTTTTTTCGAATATCGCTGTTCTAAAATACAAATTAGCACATTGGGGTAACCCCGGGCGAGTGGCCAAGCATACCCCCAACCGAGAGCAATGCCACTAAACCACTATTTTCCATGATATAATTGGTACTGAGCAGGTTTGGTTTACACCTAGATCAAAGATAAATTTCGAAAATAAACATGTCATCATAGACAAAGCCAGTCATGTCACTTAAGGTCAACTAGGGTCAAACTACGTTTTTGCAGATAACGCGACAGACAATGAAGCTAGAGCTTCAAAAATGGTGTCGTTGTGTTCTTCTTCATCAGCCGAGTCGAATGATATGCAATATGATACATTAAGGTAAAAAGAAAAATAAATTTTAAGGAATTTTGAAATACACATTTTTTGTCAATTTTGTATCACGATTTTCATCGACCTGTACTGTATATGTGGTAGACGCTAGCTAAAATACCAGTAGTGACATAAACTCTAAGATGTCCAGAGCTTATCAGTACCTTAATATTTCACTTTCCGTAAATATTTGGAAGACACATAATGGTTTCATCAACTCGTTGTAAAGCGCTGGGGAGGTGGCCGGCGTTACCCCTATGCCGGGCTTACCCCAGAAAAATCAACACTTTTTTAAAACTCGATTTTCTCAACCTTATACTTATTCCACGAAACCGAATTTTTGGGAAAACACGGCCAATGAACTTAGCTAGCTAACAGGATATCAACATTTTATACAGCACGTATGATATGTAATAAAAATGAAAAAGAGCTTACTATGCCGGGCTTCCCCCGGCTTCCCCTACAGTGGCGTACCCAGGAATTTGCGAAGGACCAGGGCATTGGACGAGAGGGCGCCAATCAAGGAGGGCGCCAACAACAAGGAGGGCGCCACATATCTGAAACTTGAATGTGTCAGTTATGTTCGTACACGTGCGGAACGAACATAACTGACATTGTACATGCGTACACAATACACATTGATCAGCCTCAGGCAGCGGTACACGTGCGGTACGAACATAACTCATAACTGCGAACGTGAAAGTGTCGCGGCCGAGATGATGACGGCGACGCCGCTTTGTCCAGTCTTGGCGCTCCTTCAGTGACAGCGGTGCCCTCCTAGACGATGGTGGTGACCCTCTGTCCAGTGTTGGCGCTCCTCCAGTCGATAACGGCGCGCTCCTAGATTATGGCGGCGCCCCTCTGTCCAGTGTTTGCGCTCCTCCAGTCGATAGCGGCGCTCTCCTAGATGATGGCACCTTCCCGGCTCACTGGTGTCCTTCTGATCAGAGGGCGCCCTCCCGGCTCACTGACGTGCTTCTGACCAGAAGGCGCCCTCCAACTCACTAGCATGCTTCTTATCAGAAGGCGCCCTCACGGCTAATTGGAATGCATCTCCTCAGAGGGCGCCCTCTCGACTTACCGGCATGGTTCTGTTCAGAAGGCGCCCTCTCCACTCACCGGCGTGCTTCTGATCGTAAGGCTCCCTCCTGACCCACTGGCGTGCTTCTGATCGTAAGGCGCCCTTCCGACTCACCGGTGAGGTACTTGTTATCAGAGGTCGCCCCACCGACACACTGACGTGCTTCTGATCAGAGGGCACCCTCCCGGCTCACTGGCGTGCTTCTGGTCAGAAGGCGCCCTCCGACTTCATGAGTATGGTGTCAGTTATGGGATATGTAGAAATGCTGCAGCTCTAGTCTCTGAATAGCTCCCATGGCCATGTTCTGGACAGAGGGGCGCCAGTCACTGAGGGCGCCGGGGACGATGAGCCAAAGGGACAGGGCATGCACGGAATGTCCTGTATGTGCGTACGCCACTGATTGTATATGTAATTATGTAGGCATGAGACCCTCTGTAGAAAGGAGGCCCCTTTAGGGAGGAGGCCCTCTGTAGAAAGGAGGCCCCCGGGATTCCTCCGCCCCTCCCTTGGCCAAATCCTAGCTACGTGCCTGCCGGCTGACGTTGAACGTTGCCGACGGGAAACGACCTCACCTGGCAATGGAACTGCAGTTTCACGTTAAATTCTCAAAGACAGCCTCTTCGCAACTTCCTTCACACTTCAACGCACCCTTCAAAGACCGTGGCAGCGCTAGTGTCAGTGTTTACCTGATCGCCGCTACTATCGTATTTGATACCGTTTGATGATTGATCGCCATATAGCTATCTTGCTGGACCATCGATTGTGCGATTGCATAGATCCTTTGCGCAGATAACAGCAGAGTAGAGCATTGAACGTCGTCTGAGCGCTTCATCGATATGATATCCCTGAATAGCACATTACGACTCTAAATCCTGCGGTCTGAAGAGTGTAGTACATCGGTAACATGCAATAAACATAAGCCAGGACGTGATGATCGTACCTACCGCTATAATTGGCGCAGTCCATTACTATTATTTTTTTAATATAGCTATTTCTATCGACAAAAAAAAATTATGCATCTTGAAGAGACTACATGTCTATTTGTCCTTTGAACATCGTTATGCTTTTTAACAAATACTTTCAAAGGTGTTCAAATCGATCCTTTTTATAGCTATATAATATCGGCGAAGCATCTAAGGAACGTCAATCTCTACGTGTCCAGTTTTAACAATCGTGCCAACTGCCAACATCGTCCAACGGTCATTGACGAGCGGCATTAACATGTTTTTACGTTTTGTTGTTAGTCGGATAATGTTGATGAAAATAAAACAAGGTGGGATGGAATGGAGACGCGTAATTCGATATCTGCATGCTGCATCAAAGGCCATTACGAAAGACGTCCGGAAATGGCATTGGCGATCGGGAGCGCGGGAACTACTTTCGGACTGGGGGGGGGGGGGGAGGGCACATCATTGTAGAGATCAACCTATAGGGTACCTCCAAATCTAGCTTTCTCAACGGTTTTAGGCTACTTATTTTTTCATCCCTTGACTTTTTCAACAAAAAAGGAAACATTTGCATAAAAAGTACGGTATTCGGTCTCAAAGTTGTGGGGGCACCGCCCCCACGGCCCCAGAGTTGGAGGGGGGGGGGGGAAGCTGCCCCCACTGCCCCCCCGTTCCTGTGCCTATGTTGGCGATAAGAAACAGTAGGTAATGCCTTTCGCCGCAGCGCCTGTCCGATGCCTGTGCGTTAGGCTACCCGCATTGCTCGGGTGCTATGCGGGTCAGTCTAACCACAGTCTAGGCTCTACGCGCCGCCGATGCCCGATACTATCGCCGCTCGGGAATCGCTGACGACGTTACGTTTGAGGGCATCTATGTGCTCAGTGCATACTGCATGGACTATGGAATTGGACATTGCGTTTGTGTGCTGAGTTTTACAATACAGGATCATAATGAAATATTTATTGATAAGCTTTTTGAACGGGTCGAATTGAAGCACGAACGACGTGCGTTAATGAATTGGTATAAATACCATATCGCATTTGAATTCGATCAATATACTCGTAGACAAGCCATTCCTGCAGTTGTCGCGCCGTCTGCTGACTTACCTGTGGGGTCTGTCGTCGGGCAGACCGAGGTGCCGCGGGCCGAGGTGGTCGGGTCGGGCGGGCGGTGTGAGGGCCGCGGGCCGGTGCCGCTGCGGCGCCGGCCGGGTCACCCGGGCAGCACCATAACAGAGCGGGCGTGTTGTGGCTCCGCTCCACCGTCTCCCGGCTACCGCGCCAAACAGGCGTCACCGCTCCGCGGCCGTGTCGCCGCCGCCGTGACCTAACGACACGGCACGGCACGGCACGGCTCGGGGCGGGGCGGGGAGGGCGGCGCACGGACGGACACCGGGCGGGATGGTCGGACTCGGAGGGGACGACGACAGGGGACGGAAGGACAGTAAATAAGAGACTGATAATCGCGAGGGTATTCTTTTTCCTGTCAAATGTACCTAATAGAATATGTATGCGCCACTTTTTAATTCAGAGGGGGGACATGATAATTGGTAGGCATACGAAGTACCACCGATTACCGAAGAGCCATAAATGTGTTTTGATGGCCTGTTCATTAGGTTTTTGATTAAAATCCTTATGTTACGTAAACAGATTCATCACCTGCATCTTCTACGGCGGCGATTGACCTGTTTTGTCATAATTATGATCGTTTTAACTTTAAGGTACCTACACCTACCTATTATTACCTACACCTACCTATTATTTGCCCGAATTCAGCGGAGCAGGGGTGCGTTCTTTGGCCTAACGCCGGCCGGCATGTTTAATCAGCACCTCCCCGCTGTTGATAAGGCATTTCTATGGCGGATGCTTGTCGCTCCTGTTCTGATTTATGGATGTGAGGTCTGTTTTTTAAGCTCTGGAGATATTGCTCGCCTCGAAGGCTGGCAAGCCTCGGCGGTCAAAAGCGCGCTACGCCTACCGCGCACTGCCCACCACTCCGCACTAATGGCGGCACTTCGCATCCCAAGTGTACAAGCTCTCGTTCGGCGGTCTATTTTTCGCGCTACTCAAAACGCTTTTCGTGGCCAGCACCGCCTCCGTTGTGTGCTGGTGAGTAGCCTGGCCCAGTTGGCGACCAATGCGAGATTCGCGGAAACATCTGCTTCTATTGTGTGCCATCTAATGTCGCTATGTGGGGGAAACTTCATGAGGGTACTGGAGGCTGCCAGCGGTCATATACACGGAGACTGGGTGCACACGCCCAGGCCCGAGTGTGGCCTTGCGGACTCGCTCAGCTGGCTGATGGACAGCAACAGCGCCGAGTCATGGCAGCTAGTAAGGCTGCTTGTAACAATACATCCAAACTGATTCTCCTAGTCCGCCTGATGTAAAAAGCTGCCCGTGCTTTGCAAACGTGACTTTGTTGTGCCGTGCTGTGTTTGTATCTTCACGTGTCACGGTTATGTTATGAAGATATGTTCTCCTTGTTTTGTCCTCAAAGGATGTCAAATAAATATGATGATGATGATTTGCAGAACAATGCTCCGTCTTCAGTAGCGGCGGAACACCTTCACTTAAAGGGGGGGGGGGGGGGCACTGCCGACTTTTGGTCCCATTCTTTCCATGCAACGCCCATAATAGGTAGGTAGGGCTAATGTTAAAATGCCAAAATCAAAGGGGGGCACGGTGCCCTGGTGCCCTCCCCGTTCCGCCGCCTTTGTCCGTCTTTTCCATTCTCAGGAAAGGACGTACCCGTCTCATCATGGATCACCCAAAAAGAAAGCGACCACGCACACATTGCTCCAACAGACGGTAAATAACTTTTGAAAATACCTATCTCCAATTTTAGTGTTTTCTGAACCAAAATGTTGCGAGGAATCCGATGGTGTGGTCCCTGAAATCTGAAAAATTTCCATTTTGGAGATAGCACCTATTTTTTGAAAAGTAAATATTCGTCATGCACAAAAGTCAAAATTCAAATAAATTGAAAATATAATGAGTGAATATTTATACTATAATACTAGAACTAGAATGTATCGAACATGAATTAGTGATATATTTTAGCTGAGGTGATACTATATCTGCTCATACATGTACATGAATTAGTACATTAACCCTCGTCGGCCGAGAAGGGGTGGGGCGGATGCCGCCTCATAGGGGTTTTTCGCGATAGCTCAAAACACGCTGAGGGAAAACAGCTGAAACTTGGCATACCTAATATTTTATTCAAGCTGGATCTTTTGACACCAACTGCGTTTTCAGGTCAGGTCAGGTCACTGACCTATGACGTCATAAATGAACCTCTGCATGGTCCTCAGAAGTTGCAACTTTGCAACGCCCTCAGTGCCAGAGGAACTTTCACAGGAAGATGAAACTTACAGGACGTAGTATCCTTTAGAGGTCTCACAAATTGTATATCTCAGATTTTTCCCAAATGTCACATGAGGTCAGTTCGGTCACGTGACCTCACCATAATAAGTCAATGGAGGGAAATATGAAAACTGTTATTTTGACGCCGGAAATTGTCTAAAAACTGTCCCAAGCACATGAAATCGTGGTTTCATGCACTCTTTGTAAGGTCCGATCATGAAACCACGATTTCATGTGCTTGGGATAGTTTTAGATCATTTCCGGCGCCAAAATAACAGTTTCAATATTTCCCCCATTGACTTCCTAATGGTGAGGTCACGGGACCGACCTGACCTCATGTGACATTTAGGTTAAATCCGAGATAAACAAGTTGTGAGACCTCAGAAGGATACTACGTCCTGTAACTTTCATCTTCCTGTGAAAGTTCCTCTGGCACTGAGGGCGTTGCAAAGTTGCAACATCTGAGGACTTCGCAGAGGTTTATTTATGACGGCATAGGTCAGTGACCTGACCTGACCTGAAAACGCAGTTGAGGTCAAAAGATCCAGTTTGAATAAAAGATTAGGTATACCAAGTTTCAGCTGTCTACCCTAAGCGAGTTTTAAGCTATCGCGAAAAGCCCTATGAGGCGGCACCCGCCCCACCCCTTCTCGGCCGACGAGGGTTAATGTACTAGTTCATGTACATGTATGCGCAGATATAGTATCATCTCAGCTAAAATATATCTCTAATTCATGTTCGACACATTCTAGTGTTGTTACAAAAATTAACTCATTATATTTTCAATTTATTTGACTTTTATGCCTGACGAATATTTATTTTTCAAAAAATATGTGCTGTCTCCAAAATGGAAATTTTTCGGATCTCGGGGACCACACCATCGGATTCCTTGCAAAATTTTGGTCCAGAAAACACTAAAATTGGAGATAGGTATTTTCAAAAGTTATTTACCGTCTTTTGGGGCAATGTGCGCAGCCAACAGTTGTTGGCTGCGTGGTCGCTTTCTTACCTGACAAACTTTGTTAAGGAAGAGGATGCTCCCGTATGGGGGACTGTTTGAGCGGTTGGTTGGCTTGACCTGCCTATATGAAACTGTAAACTTGAATTTGGGTCACTCAATAAAGTAGCCGGTGTGTTAGCGGCCCAGCCAATAGCCATTTGTTTGCTGAATGGATAAAAGTGGGTGTCTTAGCTTATCCACGGCTGGGCTAAGCGTACCTACCGTCTTTGGTCTGTGAAGAGACTCACATTGCCCATGCCCATGAACCTATTAATCTGACAAAAAAGATACATGTGACGTTCAATTTTATTTAACCATCTCGGTGTTTACGTTTAGCCTTGCTTGTAATTGTTTTTTCGTATTCGGGAGAAGTGCTAACACAGCATTTCCGGCTCGGATAGCGTCCAAACGCGGAACATTCATGAATTGGGCACGGTCGTCAAGTTAGATGTAAGTGAATCCTAATCTATAATCTAAGATTCGGAATCAGGTGAGCCCCTACGATTTGGACCAAACTTGGTCAGTGGATAGTACGTAACGTCCTGATTACGGTGCACCCAAAATCTAAGCTCGGCCCGCTATATTTACGAAGATACGGGTGTTTGAATTTCAAGGTCATTCGGGAGAGCCCCTACGATTTCCGTCAAAATTTGTGTACGGACATTATAGATGCACCTCATTACGAATATCACCAAAATTTAAGCTCGGCCCGCCATATTTACGAAGTTACGGAGGTTTGAATTTCAAGGTCATTTGGGTGAGCCCCTGCGATTTCCGTCAAAATTGGTATACGGACATATTACATCCTCCTCATTACAAATATCATAAAAGTTAAGCTCGGCCCGCCATATTTTTCAAGTTACGGAGCCTAACACGGAGTTTCAAGGTCATTCGGAGAGCCCCTCCGATTTTCGTCAAAATTTGTATGCGGACACATTACATGTTCCTCATTACGAATATCGTAAAAGCTAAGCTCGGCCCGCACTATTTCAAAAGTTACTGACGTTTGAAACTCACTGAAATTCAAACATCTCTAACTTTTGAAATAGTGCGGGCCGAGCTTAGCTTTTACGATATTCGTAATGAGGAGCATGTAATGTGTCCGCATACAAATTTTGACGAAAATCGGAGGGGCTCTCCGAATGACCTTGAAATTCCGTAACTTTGTGACTCCGTAACTTGAAAAATATGGCGGGCCGAGCTTAACTTTTATGATATTTGTAATGAGGAAGATGTAATATGTCTGTATACCAATTTTGACGGAAATCGCAGGGGCTCACCCAAATGACCTTGAAATTCAAACCTCCGTAACTTCGTAAGTATGGCGGGCCGAGCTTAAATTTTGTGATATTCGTAATGAGGAGCATCTATAATGTCCGTACACAAATTTTGACGGAAATCGTAGGGGCTCTCCCGAATGACCTTGAAATTCAAACACCCGTAACTTCGTAAATATGGCGGGCCGAGCTTAGATTTTGGGTGCATCGTAATCAGGACGTTACGTACTATCCACTGACCAAGTTTGGTCCAAATCGTAGGGGCTCACCTGATTCCGAATCTTAGATTATAGATTAGGATTCACTTACATCTAACTTGACGACCGTGAATTGGGCGCTTACTGCTGGCGAGCGGCTTCACTTCGAACATGTGTACTATATGTAGGTATAACCGTGTAGGATCCTGGTAGAGCCGAACGGCGGCGGAAGTACCGCTGCAGGCTCGGTCGGGCGGTTTGTTGGCTGGGCTGGCGCCGGGCAACACGCGCTCCAAGTTCACTGTCACCGCGGTGCGATCGACGCTGCAACCTCGGTCGGTGCGGCCCGGATCGATGGCGCGTGCCTGACTGCGGCCGTCGTGTAGTTACGGCCCGGACCGAATCTTTACCGTTCCGGACGACACGGGCGCCTACAGTCCAGCTATGCCGCGTCCGCACTCCGCAGCCCCATGTGTCCTGGTATGATTGCCACTGGAGACGCTTGACCAGACTGGTGTCGTATTTATCAGGTCGTTTTTTTGTACGCCCTGGCGCAGGCACACATTGACATGCCTGGATTGATGGAGAAAGACCCAACGCGGTTTCCGATATGGTGACCTCAGTGAGCTCATGTGATTCAACCACATTTTTTAGCACATTTTTAGGTCATGATCCTGGTCAGATCCTGGTCAGGTCACTTCGGTACATATGACATTATAAGTGAGCCTTTGCACGGCTCAATAATGTCGCAACTTCCCAACGCCCTCAGTGCCCTCATCTTTCGCAGGGGGAGGGGGGGGGTTAAAACTTACAGGAAGTAAAAAGCTCTCAAACTCTGACAGCGTCAGCTTCTATATATCGTTTTTTTTTTTTTCATAAGGGTCGCGTCAGCGTGAGGTCAGGTGGGCTCACTGGCGGATCCAACCCAAGGGTGGGGGTGGGGGGGGGGGGAGGGGTGCATTTGGAGCAAATGACCCCAGCTCGTAGCTTCCGAAATCGATGCGAATTTGCATTTTTTCTAGGAGAGAAAAAAAATTAACAATTTTTATGGCTGGGGGAAAAGTTTGTTTTTGAAGGGCATAACGGTGCGATAGCAATCAAAATCCGAGGAATATTTTTAATTTGGATAAACTTTTTGGGGGTGTGACTTGCTCGCAGCGTCTACTCTGAGACCTCCTTTTTTGATCCGCCTATTGGTGGGCTAGGTGATCTAATCCAGAATTGGAGGATCAAAAGCATCCGGAAATTCCCATTGGTGGGTCGCTGAAAAAAAGTTCGGCTGAACCTGTTTGTCAGTGAGTATGTGAGTGAGTTTGTCCAAGCTTTTTTGGACCTGGAGTCAAAATGGGTGGACCGATCGGGACGAAAGTGGGACCGTTTGATTCGTCTCCGGCGAGGTAAACTTTTGGTGCTGGCCTCGGTTCGCTCGGTGCTTCGTGGCACATGCTATTCCGCTTCAAAGTTTCGGTGACACGAAATTTTTTGTCAAGGCTACAGGTCAACCCGAGGTCACGGGCAAAGCCATACTGGCGGGCCACATCGGTAACACCTTGAACCAGTTTCCAGGGGGGTCACCGTCTGCGAGGGGTGCAGGCTGCACGTGCTGGGGTCGGAAAACCGTTTTGACGTGAGGTCCTCTGGCTCAAAGAAATTTTAAGCTATCAACCTCAAAATCGGTTCAATGGTAGTCCCAGGCAAGGCCTCCAAAATAATGCACATTTCATTGGGCTATGGATCCTCTAATTCTGGCCCAAGGCAACGCACGAGCGCTGCCGGCATCTAGTCAGTATTAATCAATGGGAGGAAGGATTTTGATTTACGAGTGCACAGCCGTACAAGTCACGAAAGTCGCGAGCCAGTACCCCAAGGTTTAGCATCGCCTCTGTGCCTATCCAGTTTCAATGCTTTCATACCCTAACTTTACCCGGACCGCTGCGCTAGCCATTGTGTCGACATGCCAGCACCAATTTCTACTCTTTCTGTGACTAGGGTCGACATAACATGGGGCGTCGCAAATTTAGCTGCGTAAACCAACCGAATCAGTTATAGTCCAGTGTCCACTGAACGAAATCCAGCTGACGATGAGGTAAAAAAAAAGATCGTCCAAAACACAAGTCTTAGAACACGCTTGGTTTATTAGCGCTACATAAAACACGGTCACTTCTCAATGGATAACACACATTTCGCACGATCACGTAAATACGAATACAATATCAACGAAATGCTCATACTTCTTCCATCAGCTGTTGATCGCCATGGGACGTATCTACTAAGTCCGGGCACATTTCGTCTTCACCAGTGCAAGCTTTTCCGGGACACCTGCTTATGTTTTGGTCTGCACTCGTCAAGTGGCCAAGAATTGTTTGTTCAGAAATACATGCCTTTGCCGGGGACGATGCTTCCACCCATGGTCAGGCACTTTACTTTGTAAGCGCCGATATTTGCGAGAATGCCAATGAACGGCGCAAAGAGCTGACTCCAGCCAACTGCTGAGAAGACTGACCAAACGCGGCATACGAGGTTCCACAAACACACAAACATTCACACAACGGCGGCGAAACGTGGAGTAAAACAAAACAGACCGCCGCTAAAACAACCTAAAACGAGCCGCCATCTTGGGCAGGGACACATCTGGTACAGTCGCACTGTCTTCAAAGCCGTCAAAACGCATATAAACAGGTTCTACAAAACACATACGAACGGTCATGGCCTCCATCCGACGCCATATTGGAATATCCGGATAGCTCCGGTACGTACCAGTTAAACAGATCCATGATCGCATCAGATCACACACATCACTCGCCGAAAACAGGCGTCGGCACGAGAGGCCTTCTCAGATCCCTCTGGCCACAAAGGTCCATCCTATGCCCACACGAAGGCCCAAAAAGGACCCACTGCCAACGCCCCCGGGCCCCGAGCGCCAGGCAAGACCCAAATCGGGCCCCGCCCAGACGACACCAAAAGGTTTCCGGAGCCCGGCTTACACACGGTTAAACTTCCGCATTTCGCACTGGTTTCTTGGCCCTGTTTCACCGGTGATAGCAGCACACTGCTATCACACGTGTCAAATTGGGTTTCCATGGAAACATCAATAAACCATTACGTCGTCAATCTGTGTGATGTCATCAAATATTGCTGCTAACATCTTCACGGCCGTGCGATTAAACAAATGTATCAAACGCAATTCAACGAGACAGCAATTCTGTTCCAAACGCAGCTCACGGATTACACGAAACGTCATTAGTGTGACCTCATCACATTACGTCAGCTCGCGCAATTTGATAGTAGCGTGCTGCTATCACCGGTGAAACAGGGCCCAGAACGCCCGCTGTCCGCTTCAACCATGGCGTATCACAGCGTCGGGGCAGTCACGTGACAGACACGTGACTGGCCGCGCCCGGGGGCACGGGCGGTCGTCAGACGGCGAAACTGCGAGCGCCCCAGGCGCGGCGTGTCACCGGCCGGAAGCTGCAGTTGCGCCGGCCGATCCTAGATGGCACCACGGTACGCAGCGGCGTCGCCGGCTCCCGCCTGGGCTCAAGAGCGCTCCGGCCTGTCGGGAGACGCGGGTCAAGGTCAAAACTGGCGTCAGACGTCAGACGGTCAGACGAGGCGTCAAATACACCGGGTCGGGCGCTTACAGCATTATTCATAGGCGGCGGAACGGGGAGGGCACCGGGGCACCGTCCCCCTTTGATTTTGGCATTTTAACATAGCCCTATGGGCGTTGCATGGAAAGAATGGGACCAAAAGTCGGCAGTGCCCCCCCCTTAATTTAAGGTGTTCCGCCGCTACTGGCATTTTTCGAAAATCTTGCACGTTAGACGAATGATGAACATTGGACTAAGCTGATCTATTCATGCATAAATTATGACGGTTTGCGTTATCGCTTGCAGACTAGAGGCAGTGTCGCCGTACTAGTCACAAAATGCCAATGCGACACTATAAAAATAGTGGCATCCACAACCGCCTCATGTTCCTGTCAACAGCCCTAAACATCTGACACACATTGATTGGTTGCATGCTACAATAATTCTGAAAACAACAGGTTATGGCGATCCTTCAATAATCGATCGAGCGAGTCAACCGACTGGTAACGAATAGGGTAAAAAGACTAGATATCGAGAGATATTCTAGAAAGACTGGATCTAGATACTGAGAAGAAAAAAAACATGCAATATGGCCACACCAAATACAGGGGAGCAAGAGGGTTTCATTTGTAACCCTAAGTTTTGTAAACGTGTCTCAGGTTGCGAGGAATACATCGAGTAGCTAATTGCAGGAAACACATCGAAAATACAAACGTACAAACAAATTTACATTCCAATAATTATCGGGTAAATATAACGAATACCATTGCATTTTATTTCTGTAACGCATATCACAGGGAAAAGACTATCGACATTTGAAGAAGGTGCACAATGGGTCACCATGGCGTAACCACGGAGCACTATCACAGCTCAAAGGCAACACCGTCTAATAGAAAACAGACAGGTCGTAGTTAGAAAGGCTAGGCTAACCTTCAAGGCTTCACAACCGCCTACAGAAAGGACATTATAATATCTAGCGTAATATCGAAACCAGGGGCGGATCCAGAAAAACTCCAAGGGGAGGGTCATGAATCGAAGTGGTGCCCCTACCTATACCCAAAATTAAAAACTCAACGGATTTCGTCCACTTCATTTTGGTGGTGCCCCCATTTTCAGTTTTTTTCTTTTTATTTTTTATTTTTAGTCAGTATATCTTAACTCTTAGCCACAACCACATTTACCAATTGTAAGCAAGTAGGTATATATGAATGTGCTATGTGTATATATGTTGTGGACGCTGAGTAGTGAGTACCTACTTACCAGGAACGTTATCAGGTAAGCGAATCGTTGTCAGTCCGACGAACTTGACCCTGGCGTCTAAAGGGTCTGTCCTTGACACTTCAGGCTTGTCAGGGGCACCAAAGTCCTTCCAGGGACACCACAAACCTGTCAGGGGCACCTACGGCCTTGTAGGGGCGCCACAGGCCCGCCAGGAAGCAGGGGCACCACAGGTCTAGCAAGTATACACGACAGGCCGGTCAGGGGCACAACGGGCCTGATGGGCCCATGAGCACCCCTAGGGGCAGGGGCACCACAGTCCTTCCAGGGGCACCGCAGGCCTGTGAGGGGCACCAGCGGCCTAGCAGGGACACCAGTCAACACAGGCCTGCCAGGGGCACCACAGACCTGCCAGGGGCACCAGAGGCCTGCCAGGAGCACCACCGACCTTGCAGGGGTAACTTGGGCCTGTCAGGGGCACCACGGGCCTGTCGAGAGGCACTTCAAGCATTTCAGGGGCACCATAGTCCTCTCCGGGCGCAGGGGTAGCAGGGGCACCGGAGGCCTGCCAGGGGCACTACAGGCCTAGCAAGGGCACCACTGGTCTATCAGGGGCACCACGAGCCTGTCATAGCCAGGCATCTCAGGCTTGTCAAGGCCCAGGGGCACCACAGGTCTGTGAGGGGCACCAGCGACCTAGCAGGGGCACCAGTCAACACAGGTCTGCCAGGGGCGCCACAGACCTGCCAGGGGCACCACAGACTTGTCAGGGGCACCAGAGGTCTGCCAGGGGCACCACCGGCCTCGCAGGGGCACCTTGGGCCTGTCAGGGGCACCACGGGCCTGCCGAGGGGCACTTCAGACTTTTCAGGGGCACCAGTCCTCTCCGGGCGCAGGGGTACCAGCGGCCTAGCAGGGGCACCAGAGGCCTGCCAGGGGCACCACAGGCCTAACAAGGGCACCACGGGCCTGTCAGGGGCACCTCAGGCTTGTCAGGGCCCAGGGACACCACAGTCCTTCCAAGGGCACCGCAAGCCTGTCAGGGGCACCAGAGGCCTGCCAGGGGCACCACAGGCCTAGCAAGGCACCACCGGCCTTGCAGGGGCGCCTCAGGCCTGTCAGGGGCACCAGGCCCGTGGTGTCCCTGCTAGGCCTGTGGTGCCCCTGGCGGTCCTGTGGTGCCCCTGTCAGGACTGTGATACCCCTGATAGGCCGGTGGTGCCCCTGGCAGCTCTTTGGGCCCCCGGGCCTCAAGGGGGGGGGCATGACCCATGTGACCCCCCCCTTGGATCCGCCCCTGATCGAAACAAACTCCGTGACATAAGGAAGCACAGGACATCTATATCTATCGAACGCACAAGTCACCATAGAAATGATCCATCATAAAAATAAATAAATGGTCGAAGGAGGGTACTATCAGGGTATAGTCTCTCTTGAAAGTATCGCGTCATGGGCTGCGGCGGCTCGGCGAACTATTCCATTCAGTTTGAAGACCCCAGCAGTGAGGTCATGGCCTGTATTATAAAGAGTACGGTGTAACATGATTCTACGCCAGCGGTAGGAGGAAAACTGCTATATGACGCAGGCCCCAGCGGCTGATAACTGGGTCAAAACAGGCGGAGGCCGGCCAAAGGTCATGCTCGTGTCAGTCTCCCTTGACCCCGTCCCCCGCCCCAGGCGGATACCGGTGCCTCTTGGGCTCACCAGCCGCCAGCCGGGCGCTCATTGGTCTGCCTTGGTGGGCGCCAATCACTCAGTTGTGTGTAACGCGTAAAATCACAACGAAGCAAAGTTCCCGCCATGGTCCTAATGTGAAGAGATTTTCTGAACGACGTTAACAGGTCATGAGAGTGGGGCAACCCGATATCAAATAGGATTTTTAAAAAGAAGACGGCAGAACGGTAAATATTTTTGTCGTCGTTCACTAGCCGGCTCATTAAAAAGAGAAAACTTCACATATGGGAATAATTGGCTAGAGAGCGAATTGGCGAATTGGCTAGAGAGAGAATTTTCGCTGTTATTTGAATCCGCTCGCGGGTGCATTTGCAGCCACGGATGCATTCTGTTAGCGGGTGCAACAGATGACCGTATTCGGGCACGGGTTTCCGGATTTTACCAGAAACCTGTGACAGTCGTGCCTATGACGGGTCAAATTGTTAGCTTTGCAATGAAGCAAATCTCAACAAATCCTCTGCGAGTAGGGTGGCCTCCGCTGACCACATGCTTACTGCCATCACAAGCTACCGGACGGCGACCGCCACCTCCCTCCATCCCTAGTCGCAGTCCGCAGCCACTCCCCTCGCCCCGCCGCGCCGGCTGCCTCCTCGTGTCAGGCTTCGGTCAGTGCTACCAGTGGCTTTCAAACCTTTCCGCTCAACCGCGGCTGGGACAGGTGGCGCCTTCCCTCAGAGTCGCGATACTTTCAAGAGAGACTATACATATAACACAACGATGGGCGTGTAAACTGACAGAAAAGCGAATCATTTACTGTTTCTAAAATTAAAATCAAATAAAAGACTAATCAAGCAGCTTTTGTCTTTGACAGGACGCAGCCTCGACCTTTTTTAAAAATTATAACGTAAAAAACAATTTGAATTTATACGTCAGTTTTTCACGCCCATCCAATAGATTGACATCCATTCCTACGACAGCGACTGCAGTCTAACCTGACCGCACCATGTGACGTCACACCTTATATGACGTCACATTACGTCACCACCGGTGGCAGTACCGCATCACAGGCCGTCGACCACCTGACACAACGACCGGGTCAAGGTCAAGAATGCTAGGTCAACATGGGATCAAGGTCACTAACTAGGTGGTTTGGACAAGAGCCAGGCTTCAACCGATTTAAGAAGCCTTGCGTTTTTCTCATTCTTGGGAGAAATTGCATCGGAAACGGAAAAACGTCATTGGATTAGAAGAGTATTTCGCTACAGGTATACTAAACTGCGGGACATAATTGGGAACATGTTAGTAAACGGATTTCTAGCTCCAACTGCGTTTTCATCACTCATGGTAATTCATTATAGGAGAATAGACTTTGACATATCAACACGCTAGCCTAACTGACTTCTAAGACCACGCAAAACGCATTTCAATATGAAAACTGTTCAAGATTACCTAGATCAGTGACTACCAAAACACCACGAAAAGGATCGACTACGCACAGCACACGTTCTTACAAATCTCCGCACTTGACGAGACATTAGCCATTGTATCAGCATCAGCTGTGCCAGTCGTCTGACAAGCGGGGGTGCCCGAAACCGCAGCGCACGCGCCCACTCTCGACTCCCTCTCTCGCTCAGAGTCCGACTCGGAGTCCGAGTCCGAGTCGGAGTCGGGAGTTTGGACGGCCAGAGCACGCGCCAGATACGGATGCGAGTCGTAAGACCGGAGGGACGCCCGCTCTCCGGCCCTGTGAGGTCACATCCACAAAATATTGGCTGATTTCTTTCTAATCGAGCACAAAAATAACTAACAACTAAGGGGGTTCATGAATTAATTCGTTTAAATTGAGTCATTTAGATGACGTGAATGTGTGATTTAAAAACAGCAATAGGTAGGTTTCTGATCGATACAAAACTACACATTTAATAACGTTAGATTGTGTGACAAAAATAGCCCATAACATTATGCATAATGTGTGCAACAAGAGCCTAAAAGCGTATGTGCTTGCATTCGCCGCACAAAACTATAAAATAAACGTAACCAAACTAAGTCACTATACGCCTGATGAATACCCATACAGCTGTGAATACTATCATGTCATTCAAATTGCACATTTAATTTAACCAACTATCCAAGCGTACCTAAATCACTTGAGCCTAACTTCAGAAAAAGGCCATACCATGGCGGAAGCCCAATAAAATAATTCATACAGACTGCAAGCCAGTGCATAATTAGCAAGCTGGCGGGATCTTTAACTCATAAAAATTGCGATGCATCTTTGAAAAGTTATTCATGAGTTTTCAGACAATCATACCACGCATGCGCCGCGCAATCATAGCGTTTGCGCATGCGCCGACAGCAGAGGCAGCCATGCAGCGATGGGCAGCACTGGGAGGACATAATATCGAAAAGAAACCAGCCATAACCGGCTTTGAACGGGATAAAGCTGGGATAAGCCACGGTAAGCCGTATGATCTGCCCGATAAAAACCGGCGCAAGCCGGAATAAACCAGAATGGACCGGCGCGGGCTGAAATAAACCGGTTAAAGCCGGTGAAAGCCGCGGGGTGACACGGCGGAGCAGCAGTTCAAATCGCGCACCTGTGCGGCGCTCACAACTGGACGGGGCTCGCGGAACGTGAAGTTTGCCTCGCCAACAACAGATGGCTCTGCTCAGGGTTGCCGGCCAGCCGCCGCAGCATACAGTGCCAGTTGGACTTCGCCTGATCGCCGGCCACACTGAGACATAGTGAAAGCCCAATGACGAATCGGCGACAGATAATAATATCGGGGCACGTCCTGGCCAATGATTTATAGATGTAATCCCTTCATGGGCACAGCCAATAGAAATTTGTTGGCCCCAACATGATAGCCATTAGGAAAATGTCAATATGAGCTGCTGAATGCTTCAAGATCCCTTCGAGGCATGAGGTAAACCTTCAGAGCTCGAGATCAGACGGCTGACGGCAGGAAGTACAGTAAAGTTTCCAGTAGCCAGCCGTCAGAAGCCAGAGGCCAGCGACCCGAGGTCAGCGGTGAAACGTTAGGTCAGGGATTCCGAAGTCCGAGGTCGAGGTCAGTAGTCGGAGGTCGAGGTCAGAGGTCAGGTCACTCACCCGGGTCCCGGGTAGAAGTAGGGCGGAGGCCGCTCATACCCGGCCGGGGCCGGGTTGTCCGTGTACCCCGGCGGACCGCCGTTCAGGTCCCACCTGGTGGACGGAACAGGAACTAACGTTAGTCTGGGAGGAACAAGGTGCGAGGCCCTGTCGCCAACGCATTGTCATGCTACAAACTCGTCTTATAGTATGATGACAGAAGAGTAGTAACAGCTAGCGGTGATGTCACTGTGAATGGCATAACGATATTGGTGTCTTATAGGGGCATCAACTGACACTTAACAGTGCACACGAGGCACGAGCCTCATGTGCACATGAAGGGATGCAGATTCGGGCTTCGGAAAAAGAAATCAACGAATGAGTGCACTTGACACTTTTTCAGACCCCACTAAAAGTTCACCACACCACCAAGCTACCCCTCAATAAGCCCTCATACATACCCTGAATCCCCCATGCCCCAGCATCCCCTCCTTCTCCCCACCCTCCGTCCTCCCGCCCACGTCACGTGACCACCACTCACAGGGGCGGCGCCTTGGGGTCGGTGTCCTCCGCGTGGTCGCCGCTGGCGCCCAGCGGACGGAACTGCTGGCCCCTCGGCGGGATAGACGTGTACGGCGGTGAGTCCGGACTGTAACCATGGTAACGGTTGTTTTCGTACATGTTGCCCGTGCGCCGCCGCTCGCCACCAGAGGCCGCTGTTGTGCTGCGCTTGGCGCCGCGCTGGTCACGAACGCTGAAAAAGGCAGTGAGAAAGTTAGTAATCCGGGCAATGCATATTATGGTCCACGTATGTGCAATCAGCTCAATCTGAACAATTTATGCGTGTAAAGGAAAATTTCCGAAAAAGATGACGATACGGAAAATAGCACTTGCAGTGCTAAGACTGCTTTTGTAGGATGGTCACTGGGCATTGCACAGATAATCAATCTGGTACAGAAATGTAAAAATGGGGGCTTCCTCCTTTGTTTGTATGGACTTGAGGGCGTATCGAGAGCGAGGTCACTACACCCCCAAAACTGGAGCTCTCTAAACTATTGAAGAGGTATGATACAAGATGGCAGATCAGTTCACACCAGCCTCTTGCAGTAGCGGCGGAACGCCTTCAATTAGGGGGGGGGGGGCACCGCCGACTTTTGGTGCCATTCTTTCCATGCAACGCCCATAGAGCTAATGTTAAAATGCCAAAATAAAAGGGGGCACGGGGCCCCGGTGCCCTCCCCGTTCCACCGCCTATGGCCTCTGGGTGTGAGGCATTCAAACACTGGGTCTTGGGTCTCTTCCGAGGGGATCGGTGTGGCACACAGTAACATCTGCTGCCTGCAGACGGTATAACATAGCGACAAGTTTAACGGTAAGGACAGTTTTGACTATGTTCAGACAACCACCTCGGTTATGTTTGAATATCGCATCAGCTGTAAGTTAGGAAACTCGCTACCTCCTGCCAAACGATATGTCAAAATCGGGTGCGTACGGAGCAGTGCACATTGCACATAACATTCCACTAAAATAAAAACTAACAACTACCGAAAATGCACGGAAGTGACATCAACAAATACGTATTACACAAAAGCATAAGCATTCCGCTGGAAGCTTAGAGCGGCTACAAGCGTAAAAATATTATGAGCTAAGCAAAGCACAAACGAGACAGTCGAAAGCCACACAGATCTAGCGGATTAGAGCGGACCTGACTCGGGGGCAACCACCATTCAGCATGCTGTGTACCTAAAGCTGCGACCTCCTTACTATTACGCCATATCTGAAAACAGCCAAAGAGTACTTACAGCAAGCCAACTGAAATACCTGATCACGGCAACCGCAATTCATCAGCAAGTTTCGTGTGAAGTTGATCAGTAAATTCCGTGACAAAGTTCGACAAATTTACCAAGAGCAGTGCAAAATCTAAAACGCTCCATCGACGTGAAGCAGTCTACAAACGCGCAAAGAACACATGCAATGCATCTCTCCGAATTAAATCCGCTCAGTGAACGAAGTGACTACGTCATGCACCTGATCCTCCCCGCCCAGCGGATTTTGTACACCACTTACTTCGCTAGCGGAATATTATCGTGTTCACCATAAGCGTCGTAAAGATATTCACTGAAAACAGCGCAGTGTTAGAGAAAGCTTACAAAATGAATTTTATACCTAGTCATTCCCAAAGCTCCTTGGATGCGTTGTTATTTACAGTGTATTAAGTTCACCTGCTGAATTATTTATGAAAGAAATAAGAAGTTAGGCAGCAGGCACAGAGGCATTTAGATAGAATCTAATTAAGCTTATCGCCATCACCATACAGAAACCATCACCAACAGAAAGCATTACCAATTACCCAACGAAATTATCATCAACCATAAAGCATTCCCATCCTCTCTCTTTCTCTCACCCTCCCCCTTTCCCTTTATTTCGTTTTATCTCCTCTCTCTCTCTCTCTCTCTCTCTCTCTCTCTCTCTCTCTCTCTCTCCCTCTCTCTCTCTCTCACTCACTCACTCACTCACTCACTCACTCACTCACTCACTCACTCACTCACTCACCCTCTCTCTCTCTCTCTCTCTCTTTCTCTCTCTCTCTCTCTCTCTCCCTCTCTCTCTCTCTCTCCTCACTCCCTTCCCCACACTCACTTGTCGACAAACGTCTCCGAGTAGGGCTCCGTCTTGCGGTAGAGTGAGGCCAGTACCAGGCTGACCACCACACAAGGGATGAAGATGAGAATACACCAGCCCAGAGCCGCCCAGTAGCCGTTCTGAAACACGACGCATACATGTAGTGACGTCATCGGTTGTACTGTGACGTCATGAGCTCCAATGCGGTTAGTTCGGGTGGCAGGTCAGGAAACGTGTGCATGAGTTAAAACAAATGAGAAAAGATAAAACTTCAGAAAATCCCACCTTCGAACGCGAGTGAAGATGGGACCACATTCTCTCAACATGCTTTCCGTTGTAATAAAAACGCAAAGTCCCAAATGAAAATGATGGGGAATATTTAAAATGCAAAACAAAAATTGCTGAAGTAATTAGGGCTGAAAGTGATAGATATGAAAAAATACCAAACTATCAAAGGAACGAAACAAAACGGCTTAACATTAATATTTCTTGCCAAACTCACTTAAAAAAATCCATCCCCTTCGCCTCCCCACTACCACTCCAAGTCCTTCCATCCCCAATCACTCACGAACGGGTAGACGACGTTACTGCAGAGTGTGACATCGGTAGCGTTATAGACGTTACTGAGCGGTCCGCACTGTCCCACGGTCCGCCGGAAGGCGCCCTCCACGCGGCCCGTGTAGCCGTCCAGGTGGGCCAGGAACTCGGCGGCGTACTCGTCGGCCAGCTGGAGAGAGAGGGAGGGAGGGAGGGAGAGGGGTCAGATGGTGAGTTGGGATTTTAGGGATGTCATTGTCATGAGTGACGCTAAGGGGTGAGGGGTGACGGTTTATGACGTCAAAGTCTTTATTGGAGATGTCTCGAACCTCATTGATGGGCTTTGACATTTTTTTTATCCCTTCATTGGTTCTTACGACTTTTGATCTAAGGTGACTTATGACATATCTCCTGGGCTTTTAAACAAATGTTGCCGTCTCATGATCCATCTGAATGGCTCTATCGATACCGTTTGATCACTGATCATTCACTAACTTAAAACCTTTCAACATCTCCAATGGCCAAATACTAGCCCGGGTGACCCATGATGTGACCCTCCGACCACGGTATTGACCTCTGACCCCTATAACCTCATGTGACCTCGGTACTGACCTCTGACCCCGCGTGACCCCGGTACTGACCTGGATGACCTCTGCGCTGCCGCGTGTGCTCAGATACAGCTGTGCAGACTCGGCCTGACCAATCAGCTCCCTGACCGCCTCAGTGACGTTGGTACGGTTAAACCGCACGTGCTCTTGGAGAGATATGGTGGCGTTCTGTTGTAAGGGCACACAGAAAGAGGTTAGGGGGGTTATCATACGACACGGCGGGGCCCTGGCAGTAAGATATGGCAGAGGTGTGGTAGTAATAGATCAGAGGCGATCTAGAATAAACGGGATAGAAGAATAAGATGGAGGCTTGAATTTGATAGGTCAATTGGTGAGGCAGTCATGGACATTGGACAGACAACTAGGTATGAAAAAAATTAAGTTGGGGCAAACAGACAGGTCATTGGACAAGAAACAAAGAAGTCAAAATTTAACACATAAGTCAACACATCAGTTACTTTGCAGACCTTTGATTTGATGCACTTCATCATTCTATGATTCTCTCCCTCATAGTTACTTCTCTCACATTCCCTTCCTGAACCTCGCCTTCCCTTCCCTCCATGAGCTCGCTTAAGGTTCCATTCACTCCCATCTTCATCTGTCTTCCCCTACATCCTTCCACTGTCCTTCATTTCTTTAGCCCCTCTTCCCCCTTCCAGCTCACCCTCAGCGTCACCACGATGGCGGCCATCTGATCGACCACCTCCTGCTGGGCGCCCAGTACGGTGGCCTGGTTCCTCAGACGATTAGCGGCGCCACGCTCGGCCGGCGGCAGCAGGCCAGCGGCCGCCTCCAGGGCGCCGGCCATCTCCGCCAGGTCTACCGCCGTGATACGGTCCTCCAGCTGATGGTAGAGGGGGGGGGGGGGGGAGTCAGCTATGAAGGCGTAAAGGGAGGGCAATTTCGAGGGGTTGGGGGTTAAACTAGGAGATTTGGCGACAGGGAGAGAAGTGCCTATGGAGTTAAGTTTGTTAACGGCGGGAGGACGGTCAGTGCTCAAGAGGGTCAAGACTCATGAGAGTCACAAAATGTCACCAAAATGCACACATACGTGACCAATTCTCCGTCATGAAACACCACTGTCGCGTGCTCATACGCCGTCGTAAATCCAGGCACACAATTCACTCACAACTCAACTGTTGGGCTAAGTCATACTCGGACACGCAATCTGTCATGGTAGGCTTGAGCGAAGGTCTGTCAAGGAATATCACTCGCTGAAGAATAGGCTACACAGAAGTGGATTGGTCCTAGTTGCCATGGTAACGTTACACCTGTTTCCATAGGCCAAATCTCACTTGAACGAAGAACAGTTTGCGGTAAAGCAGGGTAATCGTAAAACTAATTTGAGCTTTCACCCCTTCCATTTATTCCCATTAACTCCACACACTTTCCAGTCAACTCTTACCGTCTGTGTGAACGCAGTGTAGTTGATTTTGGCCACATCTGACTCAGCCAGCTCATACAGCTGCTTTTTGGCCCGCGGCGTTAGAATCTCCACGTTAGTGTCCACCTGGCGGCAAAAACGGGAAACACTGTCGTCAGAGCCACGGGGGAGAGGCCAGACCGAAACATGTCGTCAAGGGGCTGCAGGAAGGATGACATCTAAAATTGTGGTGTCTACTTAAATGAGAATTATTAAATTGGTTTGCTCGAACAAAAGTTTAACCGTAGCACCAGATGAAAAAAAAAAAACGATTTATCGAGTGGGATGTAAGGGAGGCAGATGCCCAAACCGTCTAAAAAATCGAATTTTAATGAACGAAAAATGGCAAGAAATGACAAAAAAATATGATAATAACTGACATTTTATGTTGCATCACCATCAGAAAAAAATAATGTTGCATCAGCCGCATCACATCGGTACATAAATGATCGTAACACAAAATATATATATATATATATATATATATATATATATATATATATATATATATATATATATATATTTTACAAATTTCGTCCCTTTTCCTACCACCTGCTCTCTGTACCCCCCCCCCCCGGCCCACACACACACACCTGAATCTGTCTCCTGAGCGAGTCGAGCTGCCTGTCGATCCCCAGCTCCTCCTTGTAGCGTGTCAGCTGCCCCAGATCCACCAGCGGCTCCAGGTTCAGCACCGTGTAGATGGTCTGGTTCCGGTGACATTTTCTGCCGAGGCGGAGACAGGGTTATTATGAGATATAAAATGGCACATATGGGTCTGGGTCTTACTAACAACCCATCTTAAAAAAAAATTATCTATGCTTATAGCGTAGGGGGTGTAAAACTGTAAAGTATAGGTAACAGAAGTGTAAAAACACCATAGTGAGTCACGTCAAGGCGACCACAACCAAAACATACCAACAAATCTAATTAGAGAATAAGTTTGATAAGAATCACGCGTTTTACGAGATAAATGATCGCGAGATTAACCGAAAACCATGCAATTATCATACAAAAACTAACACTCCCCTACATCTCTCCCTCCATTTCATTCATTCATTCATTCATTCATTCATTCATTCATTCATTCATTCATTCATTCATTCATTCATTCATTCATTCATTCATTCGTTCGTTTATTAAAGGGAGATAATGACCTTTTTCCACAAAATCTGAGTTAGGATCATTTTCTGACAAAACACAACAAGTTATAATGTAAATTAAAACCATTTTGCTCAATGCGGTACCTTGCCGCAAATATCTCAACTTGAAGTCACGTTAGCGGGGAGCGCTGAAAATGACCGTTGAATAAGTACTTACATCACTTTTTGGTACTTGCATGTAATTTTGTAAAATGAGCGTATTCCTTACATTTGATCTTCATCACATCTAGTTAGTTAATGGTCGTCTATAGTGCCTTCAAAAGATATTCATGGTTTGGGGGTGGTTTATGTCTAAATTTACGCAACTATTTTTCCTGTTCATCATCTGAGGCCATATGCTGCTATTTTAGTAGCAACGACTCAATTTTGAATCGGTCCCGCCGACTGCACAATAAAAGAAGATAGATACAACACTTTTGCGGCATCACTGAAAAACTTATGCAGTACTGTTATCAAAATTCTCATAACACCGTTCGACAAACCTGAAGTCTTTTTGAAATAAATATGCTTGTATTTTTCGCTTCAGGCTCTGAGGCCAAAATAATGAATTTCGTAGTCGCAATCGCAAGATTTGGCTGCGTTTCTGGCGCATGCCGTTCATTTGTGGCGCAAAATAATACTTGGAAACAAAGAAGAGTAGGCACTATGTACGAATCTAATTAATTCTAAACCGAATTAACTCTAATTCAAATTAGAATCCTTACAACCAAGCAACGACAAGGCGATAACATAAACAAAAACCCAAGCGTCGCTGTTTGAAACAAAAGTGCCATATACTGCGACTTTTTTATAGAGAAGGACAAGAAGGACAACGCATTTCGGTGGGTGTTACAAGTACTGCAAGTACTGCTTCTTTTTTGCAAAAATAAAAACCTTTTTCACATACGAAAATGTGCTAGGAAATTTTCATATTTTATAGAAACTACAGTAGAAATAGTATAGATGTCGAGTAATTTTTATTAAAGAAAAAAGAAAGCTCATTATCTCCCTTTAACCGCGGGTATGGGTATGGTATGGTATGGGGTATGGTCCACCTACCCGATAACATCCGCCAGATCGAACCCGGTCTTCTGCAGCTCTGGGAACAGCTGTTCGGGGGGCAGCAGCGCCTCCAGCAGAGCCAGTCCACTGGCCGGAGACTCGGGCTCCCGCAGACCCTGACACAGGTAGAACTGGGCCAGGCCTCCGACCAGGAACATGCAGGTAACCACGAGCAGCACCATCCAGCCGAATAAGAAGAAGAAGAAGGTGCCGCTGTGGGGGAACGGGGAAGGGGTACATCAGTGAGAGAAATGCCGCCAGTAGGTGGACAAAATGATGCTATTCTGAGTTGTGATATCGTCGGTGACCGTATATGCCCCAAATTGTAGCGGGAACTTAATTGAAATGAATCTCCAGATTGTCGTCAATCGTCATGTCGAAATGTATTTGAACGCAATGACATTATATGCTCGAAGATACCAGGTTGTTAAAAAGACAAATAACGGATCCACACAACTTATCCCTTCCTTTCAACTAAGCACTTAATTACAGCTTTTTAACTAAGCAAATGTGTTCACAATGATAATAGCCAATCAATCATCAAATCATGTATTCCCAACTGTATGCTGATCTGTGATTAAAGGCCGCCGTCCACTGTGCGGAACGCGTGCGGTCCGTACGGAATTTAACACAGAACCCTATGGGCGCATCCGGTCCGTACGGAAATCGTGTGTGCTCCGTGCGGACCGCATCCGAACGGCAATCAGCTGTTGATTTTCCGTCAGCTCTCCGCAAGCGTTTCGGATGCGGTTGCTACGGAAACGAAATAACAAAGTCCGACATGTTGAACTTTTCTGCGGAGAACGCAGGCGGAACGGACGCGGACAGGTACAGTCTTCCGTCTTCGAGTTTTCAATTGCAAATTCAAGAAATAATTTCAACTCCTTCAAGATGAAGTAAGTAAATATAATTTCCTTGACATGGCAGCACCATGTTATGCTAGTAAATTGCTATATTTTATTTTGTAATAACTGATAATTGCTCTTCAAAAAGTGTTAGCAAGTGTCCGTGAGCTTTCCGTCTGCGGTCCGGATGCGGTCAGCGTGCGGCGACATTCCGGACGGACTCCGGACGGAATTCCGTCACAGTGGACGGCAGGCGCGGATACAAGGGGGGGGGGGCCATGGGGGTCATGGCCCCCCCCCTTGGCCGATTTTTTTTTCAAAAATAAAATAAAAAGTTAAAAAGCTGAAAAGGGGGCCTCCTGAAAATAAAGTGGCCGAAATCCGATGAGTTTTTTTTTTAACCTACCCACTTAGTTATTTCTTAGAAGACTAGCTGAGAAGACTTCTTTGTTAGAAGATTGGTAAAGCTTTTCATAACTTGGAGGTCTCTTATACTCACAGAGATGACCACTTTTACAGGGCCTCCTAACCTGCACAGAGGGCCTCCAAGCCTGCACAGATGTCCTAACAAACACAAAATCTCTTAGCCTACACAGAGGCCTCCACTCGCATCCGAACAAAGGGCCTCCTAGCCAACACAGAGGGCCTCCTAACTCACACAGAAGGTCTCCTATCCTGCACAGAGGGACTCCAAGCCTGCACAGATATCCTCTTCGCCAACACAGGACCTCTTAATCTCCACAGAGGGCCTCCACTCGCATCCACACAAAGGGTCTCCAAGTCTGTACTGAGGGCCTGCGCTCGCATCTGCACAGAGGGCCTCCTAGCTATCACAGAGGGCTTCCTAGTTCACATACAAGGCCTCCTAGCAGGGGCGGATCCAGGGGGGCGATAGGGACTATAGCGCCCCCCCCCCCGGGCGACTTTCTCATTTTCTTTTTTTTTTGCAAAAAAAGCATGATAGGGGGCCCCCAAAAATAAAGTGGACGAAATCCAGGCTTAAACTTTTGGGGGTAGGTAGGGCCCCCATCGATGGGGGGCCCCCGATTCGGAATAGCCCCTCCCTTGGCAAAATGCTGGATCCGCCCCTGGTGGACGGCGGCCTTAACTCTATCTAACCGAAGAAAAAATGAACAAAGCCCTACCACAACGCCGGGTTTATAAAGGTCTTCTTACCTGAGAAGGAAGTTGGCTCCGGCTCCCTTGTTGCACGTATCATCACCGTACACATTTCCCGGTCTGCGTCCGCAGAATCCACAGAACAGACCCATGACCAGACAGAAGGTGATGATGAGCACCATCGACGACAGAATCAGGTACAGGTAGTATCTGTGGAACAGACATCGGTCATCGCCATATAAAGCATTGTCGCTGCACATTGCAAAGGTCAGTGAGGAGAGATAATGGCACAGGAATTACAGGTGAGTAAAAAGTGAGATAGTCACCTTAACCTATTCTCAATTCCAGTTATTTTAGATAATAATACCACTCCCAGACTCAAAGAGCCATAAAGAGCATATATAAAAGAACGTTGATTGAAAAAAAAAAAAAATAAACCAACAACATTACACAATAACACGCTAAATTGCAGGTGCTAATGGCACCAGCGATCTACTCTACCTTCACAATAATACCCTTCTCTTTCTCTCTCCCCCTACCCACACCATTCTCGCTTTTCTCCCTCTTTCCCTTCCCTCTCCCCCTCACGTACCTAAACGGTCCAAACTGTTCCAGGTATCCATTGGCCTCCGTCAGCGCCTTGTGAGCGTCGTCCAGCCGGACCTGATCCAGCACGGACGACACGTTGGCCGCGATGTCACGCAGCTGACCGCCTGGGGGCGCGCGGGGTCACAGAGGTCACGAAAGGGTCGTGGGGTCACGGTAGTTAAAGGGGTTACGAATCGATAGTCGGGTTCACGGAAGGGTCGTCGGGGTCAAGAACGAGTCGTAAAGGACACTGATGAGAATAGGATTAAAATGAAAACAGAATCTAATGCAAACACAAACTTCAAACACACGCATGTCAGAACGTTGGATACCTTAGCCAGTTGTCCCCAAACATCGATCCGTCGATCGATCCCTCGAAATGTATGCTTGCCCTCACTCTGGCTACAAGTTCCATCGAAATCCATCCAATCTAAACCTTTATTGGATGGAACCAATAATCTAACATACGCGAAGCATAAAAAATGTCATCACAGCCTTTTGGCACAGCCTAAGGCACGTTCCATATTGTGTTTCGTCTTGCACTATGCGTATTTTCAGAGCTAGAGCAGCCTTACAATAACAATCGGAGCTTACAATAACAATCGGAGCTTGAAGGAGGCTCAACAACAAAAGAAGATTTCATTCGCTTGCGGCATTTCAAATGAATTTCTCAGAAGTTGGGGCTCGCCGTTCGATTATTACATCAAAACAGAATGATGAGAATCAATAGTTCGCTGAGTCCCGTGTCTTTGCAATAAATGGCGATGTTTTGAAGAGAACTAGTTCCGAAAGACGTTTCAAAGTCGTAAAATAACACATTTGAAAGAAATGAAACTCTGCGATTGGAAAATCATGGAGGAGATAAGGAAAGAATGCTACAAAACTAAAACCAACAGAATACATTAAAATTTATTGCACCAAAGCTTACGCAGTTCCTCCCTCGCTCTCTTTCCTCGCTCGATCACTCACTCACTCACTCACTCACTCACTCACTCACTCACTCACTCACTCACTCACTCACTCACTCACTCACTCTGTGTCTGTCTCTGTGTCTGTGTCTATGTCTGTGTCTGTGTCTGTGTCTGTGTCTGTGTTTGTCTCCCTCATTGTTTCTTTCTCTTTCTCTTTCCCTCCCACTCCATCCTCATTACTCCCCTCTACTTTACCCACCCTTCTCCCTCCCTCTCTCCATCTCCCCTCCCCCTCCCCTCTCCCCACTCACCAGCCTGTACAATCCTCCTCCGCACTTCAGGTACCACTGCGGCCACCTCCGCCTGAATTCGATCCGACAGTTCGTCGAAGGACCTCTTCCCGGAGCGAACCTCCCGTTCAATGCCGTTCTCAATGAGCACGGAGATTTCACGGGCTGTACGGGTGACATCCGGTAGCTGAGGAGGTCAGCAAAGGTCAACGGCAGGTCAAGGTTGTTTTATAAGGTCATGTGGGGGGTCACGTTAGATCAGGCGAAAGTCACGGTTAGGGTCATAGACTAAAGCCAGGTCAGTGATAGGTCAAGATCATCTCAGGTTAGGTCTAAAGTAGGAGCTTGATACTTGCTCAAGTCAGGTATCAAGAGTTGTTGGGATCAAAACTTGCCAGCCGTTAGAACAACTAAGGGTAACGCTTAAATCACGGTCATGCAAGTGTCTTCGAAATTCGGGGTTATGATTCGCTTACAAGGCATATTTCACGGGTGACAAAGAAAGTAATGAATTTCAAGGAGTTGTCATGTTGATCGATGCATATTTTAACGAGACATCGCCCACAGTTTGACCAGGGGTTCGCGATTTTTAACATGCAAAAAGGAAAAGTGTGAAAGAGTGAACGGTTTTGTAACGTGCAAATAGATATCATGCACATAACGTCCATAACATGTCACATATAATTGGTGGGGCACATCGTGTAGCGTGCCTGTAGCTCTCACAGCAGTGGGTGGGTAGCTAAGAGCTACGTAAGCTGTGAAGTGCGAACGTCAGAAAGTAAAAGGCGTGCGTAAAATTCCGCAACGGTAAGTTGGTGGCTTCAAAGTATGTAGCGGGTGTTCGCTAACTTATTGGGTTCTCACCACTTGTCAGTGCGATAAGATCACAAGGTTTTCGAGATATTCATGTGAAGTGCGCAGAAAAACGTTGAAAAACGCAGAAAAAAAAAACAGATCATGATCTAGAAACTCACAGCCAAATGCTCTCAACACAGCCAGCGCCGAGTACATGTCAAAGCGCAATCTATGTTAACTACTTTGTGCGTCTTCCAATCATCGAAACTCTACAGTCTGCTCTAGCAAGCATGAGCAAAGTGTAATCTACCAATCGTGCACTAAGCTTCACTAGCATGCATTCGGTGCAATCCACACTACCTCTACGCATCACATCTAGCAACTAGAGGGCGTGAACACACTGTTAGAACGTTACCTTCGGTATAAGCTCGAGACTGAGCCACTGAAAGTATGACGGCCCACTGTTAGTAATGGTTGGAATCGAGTCTACATTACACGCTTGTTATTGTTATTGGGGTGTTATGGGATGCTACGAATATACACACATTGTGAGATGTAGAAAAGAAATAGGAAAAGAACCCTTAGCCCCAAGAATAGAGGATAGACACTGGAAATCGTAGATACAGATATTAGTATGATAAGAAAGTAAGACGTTATAACACAGAAGATGGTATAGTATGCACACACACCACCCTCTTTTGTTCATTGCAAATAATGCCTAGGTAGACTTGTAAAACAAAACCCACGCATAAAGCACACTCACCGCAGACAAATATTTATTCCCACCCCTTTCCAGTTCTGTCATTTCTAGACGAGACCAGTAAAGTACCAGAACTAACCCCGCTTTGGGAACAAGTCGACAGCTACCGACTGATGAAAACCAATTCACAAAGGTTCGGTTCAATTAAACCTCTCTTACTTCTGCGCCCTCCCCAATCATTGTCTTTATCCTAAAAATACTTTATATGCATGAATTTCTACTTCCTTCCCCCTCCTATCTTTTTAGTCAACTTTTTGTCCCGTCATGTACCCAAGACGCACTCCCAATCCCTATTCAAAGAACCAAACACACTCACATGCCCCCCCCCCCCATACAAACACACTCCTTTCCCCACACCCACTGTCATACCTGTCTGAACTCGTTCTGCACTGCCAGCTGAGAGAGGTTGTACTGCCGGGCCAGCTGCTGACAGGTGGGAGAGTTACAGAGCAGCAGCAGCTGCTGCAGCTCTCCCTGTACACTCTGCAGACCGACCTGCAGCTGGTCGGCACGCTCCTGCAGCCGCTGCGTCTGACTGGCGATACTCTGAGAAAAGGGGAGAAAATTATGGTGGACCTCTGCGCTTGACTGGTAATTCTTTGAGGGAAGCAGAAAGGGTCGGAGATTAACAGGCAATGGAGAAAGGAATACAGCAGCTCAGTCTGACTGGCGATTCCCTAATGGGGAAGGAGGGTTTAAATGTGAAGAGGAAGTGGAGAAAAAAACGTGCCCTCTGAGTTTTAACTGTCGATACTCTGACAAGAGAAAAGAGTGAATATAAAACTTACGACAACCAGTTCAATAACGCAATAATATCAAGAAATCAGGCAAAAAGGTCGCTTTGACTTCTCAGGTTAACGACTCACTACATCGCAAATGCAGTTGAACTCACAGGCTCTCGTAATAGGATCGTCGTATGAGTGTCCAGCACCGCTGTTTCTCACCAATTGAGAGCGACAAACCCTCAATGACACAGCATCAAGAACAATATCTGTTTCCGCATTACACCCCACGTGTCACATTTCCCCACTACCAGACATGATTCAGGCCTCTAAAGGCATTCATATCATCCGGAGCAGGCATTTAGTGGTGCATTTAATTACTCCCAAGCATCGCCCGTTGTGTATAATGGGGCGCGAGAATAAAGAAGAAGCTCAAGCGTGGATGAAAATGAGCGCTGGGCTCATACCCGGGCAGGATGACAAAGTTAATTACGCTTTATGAGACGCTAGATGGGACCGAAATATGGCATCGTTTGTTGTTAGAAGGGAGTCAAGGGCATGCAACAGTCAAAGGAATGAGCCGTTTCATTCAGCGAAGCGGGTTAAAGGGTTATTGCGAGAAAAGTAACGGTAGCTCTAATGTTTCCCAGTTCTAACTCATGCATTTCATGTTGCTGTTTCGTGTCTTTGGAGATTAATTGCAAAGTTTATCATCCCCAGAAATCATTACAGTGTGATACCTAGCATGTCATTGATCACTCAGCCATTCCACTGAATTCACGGAAGGTTTACTTACATTGAGATCCTGTCGAATATCTTTAAGCCCCTCAGCTATAACGGTGAGGTCGTCCACTGCCACCGCGCGAGAGATGTTGGCAAGCTTGGCCTTGACCCGGTCACCGCACTCTGGAACAAGCGACGCACAGTGGTTTAAGAGTGATAAACGGTGTTCAAACGAGTGATGGTCATTAATGTCAAACAAGCAGACAGCTGTCTGGGCAAGAAATAATGACTAATCTAGCTACAGCACTCACGGTGGTCAAACATATTCAGAGGAATTGGATGTTGACTGTCAACTGACATCTGTCACAACGAAGAATTTCTATTTCAGCGGCAAAGCCCAGTCAACTCACTGTCTAGCGACTCGTCGAGCACGGACTGTAGTTCCCGGTAGTTGTCCCGCAGCAGATGGTTTACCTCCTGGGGGCGGACAGAAACGACAAGTGTCAGAGATAGACGTCTGGTGATGATGATGTAGAAACTGATGTTGTCACAAGCCACGATTTAGTCATCATTCAGTCACCAATCAATCACCATTCAGTCACCGGTTATTGACCAGCCGGTCACCAATCACCATCCTTGACACGTCAAAACGACTCATCACCAATCGAAGAATGCTGCCGTGTTTTCGCAGGCCAGTCAGATCCAACTTTATATACGAACCGATTCGTTAAAGCCCTCATGATTTCGGCTTTATGGATACACTGGACGTATTCATCAGCAATCAAACAATTATCGCGACGTAACATTGCCACGAAGTCAACATTAACAATAAAGCTATGGCACTTGTGGCCCCCACATCCCTTCCGAAACTAGCAGGGATTACATCCACGCTAAATTCGCGGCTCTCCATTATTACATCGATGCTAAGCTCCGAACTCTAAATCACGGGCTACTAAATCTTTGCGATCGACGGTGCTCACATATCACCGGTCTCAGACCAGGCGTGGCTCTAAAGTCCCTCCTGACAGATATATGGACAGCTCAGAGGAGAGCAATGATCGATGGTTCATCCATGCGAGCGCTGATGGTCTCTCAGCAGTGCGCCGAGGTTGGTGAGACGGGTACCGTTATACGATGGCTGTCCATCAAGGTCGGGTCATGGATACTGACATAGGTGTAAACAAAGGATGTGTTGAAATGTTGCATGCATGAATTGCACATTGCAGAGTACAAAGCAGAATGCAGAGCAGAGTGCAAAGCGTAGATGCACGGATTCGCCTGTGATGGCGTAGATAAAACGTAAAGGACATCGGCCATTGTGACGTTTTCTATAAAGATTTTCCGAATAAAGATGATCTCATGGAGATGTCAATCGAGTCAGAGTAGTCATAGCGAATGCAAGGCATGCGCATCAGATCAATTAAACACAAAGCTAGCTCGATACGTGAGCCACTCGACCCAATTCTTCAGCGTATTGAACTAGCTCAGAGAGATCGGCCTGGATGAACCACGAGGCTTTAAATTCATGGCCAACCAAATCATCTCGCGCAGATTAAGGGCGGCTTTATAAGCAAACATACCAGACAGAAAGACACACATGTTTGTTATTCGAACGTGATTCATTGTTGCTTCAACCAGCGGGCTGTTGTTCTTCTCACAATCGCGATCACTTCTAGTGATTCATATCAATCCTTGGCATCGGTACAAGTTGCACGCTGCCATCAGTCATACATACTTATATTAACTTTAACCCTCGCCCTGGCAGGGCATTTTTCATAACACGGCCTGGCAGGGGGGGGGGTCGATGCGACCCCCCCCCTCGCGATTGGCTCCTATGGCACCTAGAAACACCAAATTTGGTAGGTAGGTGGGCCCCCTGGAGTTCTCGCCCCTGTGCAAATTTGGTTGCTCTAGGTCAATATTTAGGGGGGTTTTGGGGGTATAAATGCAAAAATTTCGCTAAAAACAGGTCAAAAGTTTTTCGCTTATAACTTTTGATCTAATTAAGATAGAGCAAAATGAAAAGCACCAGTGAACTCAGCACGTCAAGGCGCGTCGAATGATATACTTTTTAACTTGCTTAAGTGTACTTAAAGTTTTTCTTAAATTTTAAGTAAACTTAAATTAATAAATTAAGTTAAAGTTAACCAAATTGCATCATATTGCATATCATTCGATTCGGCTGATCACCAGGAACACAATGATACCATTTTTTAAGCTCTAGAGTCATTATGTGCCAAGTTATTGGCAAAAACGTCATTTGACCTCAGTTGACCTCATTTGACCTGACCCATGGATAAGTACACCAAACAAAGAAGCACCAAGTGACCTGCTGTTAAGTACTGTGGTTTCAAAGCACAAAAGTGATAGAACGAAGCGGATATCTCCAGTATTTTCCGAATTTAGTATTTTCCCATAGGCTTAACATTACGACGTAATGACCTCTAACTGACCTCAGGTCAGTGACCTCAAAAAAACCCGAACTATATGTTATACAACTCGGTGAACTTAGCACATCCTGAAAGTTTGAAGGAAATCAGTGCAAAACTGTGAGTTGGACAGGTGCTGTTTACGAGCATTTAGCGGTACTCTTGCCTCTATAGCGCGAGCCGTCCTCCGCAAGAAAAAAGACTTAAGCCAAAAATGAGGCCAAGTCGAAGATCAAGATTAAGTCGAAGATGAGGAGGAAATGGGGGAACTTGGAATGAAATGTTGTGAATTAAGTGTGAATCAAAGGATCGAAGAATATAAAGCTAAGATTTTGCATTTATGATTCATGATTGATTTAAGATTTGTGAGACCTACTACCGTAAGATTAATGACTAAGTTAAATGATTAAATATACACAACGCGAGACTATATTATCACGAAACCATTTGGTACCAGTGACCCAGATGCGGGGTTCAATATTTAGTTAATATTGAGTTCAAATTAACGTAAGAGTCATTAACGTAATAGCGCACAATGAATGCTGATACTTCCCGAAGAAAGAAGAGAGTCCGCCAAGGACATCGAGCCTACTGCCAGAGAATTATTGATGATATCGATGGCCTTTTAAGTGAGGCGTCGCTGGACAGGGACACCCTGCTCGTCAAGGCAGCCAGTTTAGAGCAACAGAGAGAAAAAATCAAGACGTTGGACGACGAGATCGAGGGGTTGGCAGCTGAAGATGATTTACTTGAAGAGATCCAAGACGCTGGCGAGTGTATAGCACGATACGACTTTGTGCTGCTGCAAGTTAAAAAAGCATGCGAACCCAGTTTCGATAGCAGCCCCCAGCCGCCTACGAACACCAACCCCAACAAAGAAACACAACCTCGCCAGCTAAGTAATTTGCCAAAGCTGGAGCTCCCAACATTCTCGGGTGATGTCATGGATTTCTACACCTTCTGGGACCTTTTTAAATCTGCTGTCCACGACAGACACGACATAACCAACGCAGAGAAGTTCCAGTACTTGAGAGCACAACTAAAAGGAGCGGCATTGAAGACCATAACCGGGCTCAGAGTGGCAGCAGACAACTATCCTGTGGCAGTAGATATTCTTCTGGAAAAATATGGAAACACAGACGTCATCATTGATGCCCACATGCTAGCCTTTGTGGACCTGAAGTGCGGTGCCTACTCATGCTGCGATCTCGAAGAATTCCGCATTGAGCTGGAGGCTCATGTTAGAGAACTGGAGGCTCTGGAAGTCCATGCCAGCGAATATGAAAGGATGCTGTGCCCAGTCATGATGGAGAAACTGCCGGTAAAAGCCAAGGAGAATCTCGTTCGTTACCTAGGACGAAAAACAATGGTGCTGGACGACTTGAGAAAATTCTTATCGGATGAAGTTAAAACGTTGAAAGCATCTGAGACGAGAGGAAGACGACCGCCAAGAGCTGGAGCTCCCCAAAGACGAGCAGCAACATATCAGGCGAGAGGAGCAGAGCTGTTGTGTGCTGTATGTGGTGGCCAGCATACTCATGAGAAGTGTCAGACGTTCCATGCCATGAACTTACCTCAGAGGCTGGCCGTCTGCAGAGAAAAAGGTCTCTGTTACCGGTGTTTAGGACAACGGCACATGTCTCGAGCTTGCACCGCATCTAAGAACTGCGAAGTGGGCGACTGCAGAGGAAACCACCACTCTTTGTTGCACGCAGCTTATCGAGACACCACCAAGCAAGAAGAAGCGATCGATCCTGTCATCAACTCTCCCCAGCGAGGAGCCGGGCCCAGAGAAACTTCCCACAGCAATCGAGCCCTGGCAACATCATCCCCGACGCAGTCCGTGGTTTTCCAGACAGTGCCAGTGGTGCTGCAAGCAGGAAAGCACAGCCTGGTGGTAAATGCATTGCTTGACCCATGCTCGGATGCATCATACGTGAGTGAAGCAGCGGCCGCTGAAATTGGTGTGACTGGTGAGGAGTGCGTGCTCAACCTGACGACCGTTCGTGGTCAGGAGCCAGTGAACATGAAGAAGACGAATGTGTCCATACAAGGCACCGATGGCCGGTTCAAAGCAGACATAACCGCACTCATTACGAAAGATCTGGCAAGCACGTCTGAAGTCTTTGATTGGGCAGCTCTGAAAACGAAGTGGCCTCACCTGAGCGATATAAGTTTCCCAAATGTGTCCAGAAGGCAGGGTGTGGACATGCTAATAGGAGTCAGTCCGCAAACTCTGAGTCTGTTCGTTCCAGAAGAAACGAGGAAAGGTAGAGATGGCGAACCAGCAGCTCTAAAGACGCCTCTCGGTTGGGTGGCGTTCGGACCGATGAGACATGCAGAAGAAAATGGCAACAACATCTCCAACTTTGCTCGCACACTAAGGACGAAAGCTGCACAGCTGGACAAAGAAGACATCATTCAGGCATTTGACAAAATGTCAGATATAGACTGGATGGGTGGCAACAACGAAGACGGCACGCCGACATCACACGAAGATAGGATGGCAGAAGAAAAGGCAGCTGCCAGTCTGCAGTTTTCCGACGGACGCTACCAGATCGGAGTACCGTGGAGAAGAGGGAGGCCAGCTCTGCACTGCAACTATGAAACAGCCGCCTCGCGGCTTGAGAAAACCGAAAACTCGCTGAAGAAAAAGGGTGGTGACCTTGCCGAAAGATACAACCAAATACTTGAGGACTATGAGAGAAAGGGCTACATGAAGAAATACAGTTACGAAGAGTGGATGGCTGGCGGCGGCGGCGGTTGGTTTCTGCCTCACTTTCCAGTAGTGAGAGAAGATAAATCAACCACGAAACTCCGTATCGTCTATGACGCGGCTGCGACGAACCAGGGGAAAAGTCTGAACTCAGAGATATATCCAGGACCCTCTCTGTACACGGACCTCACAGAGATCCTGCTACGCTTCAGACAACATTCGGTGGCTCTTGTGGGAGACGTAGCTGAAATGTTTCTGCAAGTAGAGCTCCCGCCCGAAGATCGTCAGTACCACCGCGTCCTGTGGAGAAACTTCGACGTCAGCCGGCATCCAGACATCTTCGAAGCACAACGCTGGCTGTTCGGGAACGCGGCGGCCCCGTTCTGCACCCAGTACGTCATGAGAGAGCACGCGAAGAAAAACGAAGAACAGTACCCGATCGCCTCCCGAGTGATCTTGGACAACGTATATATGGATGATGCATTGGCGTCATTTCCAGACGAAGATATCGCTTTGGAAGCGCAGCGCGAACTCAATGAACTCATGCAAGGTGCCGGAATGACGATGAGAAAGTGGCTGACAAATAGCAAGTCCGTACTCAAAGCCATCCCAGAGGACCAGAGAGCACCTGGTGCCCACGTACACCTCCAACAGGACGAGCTACCTAGCGTCAAGACGCTGGGTGTTGTGTGGAATGCTGAGTCAGATGTGTTCTCCGTCAGTGTAGCGGACGATACACAACCGAACCAGATGTGCTCCAAACGATCATGTCTGAAGAAGCTCGCCTCAGTTTTCGATCCCCTCGGATTTTTGGTCCCATTTGTCATAGTCGCAAAGATTCTTTTTCAGTCAACATGGGATCTGAAGCTGACGTGGGATGAAGAGATCACCGGTACAATACGGCGTCAGTGGATGAACTGGTGTAAAAGCCTCATGCACCTCAGTCTGGCGTGCATGCCAAGATGTTTGCACGACGCTGGACCCGGTAGTCCGGTGAAAGAAAGTCGACTTCACGTCTTCACGGATGCTTCAGAGAAAGCCTATGGAGCTGTGTGTTACATGGTCACGACGACGAAGAACCAGATTATTTCCAGACTTGTCATGGCAAAAGCAAGGGTAGCTCCGCGGAAGAAAACACAAACCATTCCCCGACTTGAGCTGATTGGCGCGGTTATGGGCCTTCGGCTGGCTAAAAAGACATGTAAAGCTCTGGAGATACCTCTGAAGAGCGTCACCTTTTGGACCGACTCAACGGACGTCCTGTGCTGGATAAGCAACGAAACCAGAAGGTTTAAGACTTTCGTGGCGAACCGTATTGCTGAGATCCGGAGCGACACGGATGCGTCCCAGTGGCGACACGTGCCTGGAGCATCCAATCCTGCTGACCTGGCATCCAGAGGGTGCACAGCGGACGTGCTGATGTCCGAAGCAGTGTGGTGGGAGGGCCCGGCCTTCCTTATCACTGGAGACTGGCCGCCCCAGCCAGTCCTCGCGAGAATGGACTTCGATAGTTCTGAGTTCTGTTCTGAGCGTCAGCAGCAAAAGACACTCGCCTCAAGCAGCTCAGTACCAGGCTCGCTGGATCGATTGCGCCCAGAGCGATATTCCAGCTGGACAAGACTGGTCAGAGTGACAGCCTGGATCCAAAGATTCATTCAAATTCTGAGAGAAAGGGTGAAAAAAGGAAAGGATCGGCACAAGTTCGAAGCAGAAAAACAGTGCAGGCCGAAGAAGAACAACAGAAAACGTGGAGGACAAAGCAGCCTTTCCAGCATGTTCGAGCTGACTGTTGAAGAAGTGACCGCAGCTGAAGTATTTTGGGTGCGTTTAGCACAGACAGATGCTTTCGAGGATGAACGTCGCTGGCTCGAAATCCACAGGAACGAAGAAACCACGCAAGGGCGCGCTAAGAAGCGGCGAGATGGAAGAGGAAAAGAAAGCCGCCTACAAAGATTGAACCCGTTCATAGACGAAAATGGTCTCATACGAGTGGGAGGTAGAATAGGCCATGCAGATCTACCGTACAACACAAGACATCCCTACGTTCTCCCGAAGAGGCATGCAGTGTCTGCGCTCATCGTGCGACATATCCACGATAAGTTCGACCACGAGCTCGGGGTAGAACACAATCTGGCCGAGCTGAGGCAGACATTTTGGTTGGTCAGCGCAAGAGAAGAAATCAAGAGATGCATTCGGACGTGTCCTGAGTGCAAACGAAGGCGCGAGAAGACTGGAGCGCAAATAATGGCCCCGATAAAGAAAGAGCAGCTGAAGCCGACGTACAGAGCATTTTCCCACTGCGGTGTAGACTTCGCTGGGCCAGTGGAAACAAAAAACGAAAGAGGAAGAGTGAAGACAAAGCGATACATCTGTCTTTTCACCTGCTTTCAAACTAGAGCAGTGCACCTGGAAATGGCGTATGGTTTAGACACCGACTCGTTTTTGTGCACCTTGGACAGATTCACCTCAAGAAGGGGTGTTCCTGAGGACATCTGGAGTGACAATGGCCGGAACTTTGTCAGTGCCGAAAAAGAGCTGAAGAAAACGTCAGATGCTCTGGACAGGCGTAAAATCCACAAGCAAGGAGTCACGAGAGGTATCCGCTGGCACTTCAACCCTCCCGCTGCGCCTCATTTTGGAGGAGTTTATGAATCCCTCATCAAGTCCGTGAAACGTGCTATGTACAGCACTCTGCGGACCACAAGCATCACCGATGAAGAGCTACAGTCCGCCTTATGTCGCGCTGAGGCTCTTCTGAACTCGCGTCCGCTGACTCCGCTGTCAGCCGACCCGACTGATCAGCCGCCTCTGACTCCTGCACACTTCTTGGTGGGAAATATTCAGCTGCAAGCGGATGCCGGGCTCGAGGGCGCGAGAGGTCACTTGAAGAGGTGGCGTCTGGTTCAACAGTTGGTCGCAGCGTTTTGGAAAAGATGGCAACGAGAATATGTGCTTTCGCTACAAGCTCGTACAAAGTGGAGGACGTCCCATGAAGACCTGGCAGTAGGGGACGTGGTACTGATGGCAGAGTCATCGGTCACCAGGGGTCAGTGGCCGCTGGCCAGAGTGATCAAGGTGCACCCTGGAGCTGATGGACATGTGAGGGTGGTAGATGTCCAATGCAAAGGGAAGGTCTACACCAGACCCGTGGTGAAGCTGGTGCATCTAGAATCTGCCCCGGCGTAACAGGCTGCCCGTGAAACGGACGGCTTAAACATACTGTGGCGTCGACACTATCGAACTGCAATGCGGTGTGATCGAGTGAACTTGCAAGTTGCAACTGTGCCTATTCATTGTGTATATTGACCTTCATGGTGCAGAAGGTCAAGGTGGGGGAGAATGTTTACGAGCATTTAGCGGTACTCTTGCCTCTATAGCGCGAGCCGTCCTCCGCAAGAAAAAAGACTTAAGCCAAAAATGAGGCCAAGTCGAAGATCAAGATTAAGTCGAAGATGAGGAGGAAATGGGGGAACTTGGAATGAAATGTTGTGAATTAAGTGTGAATCAAAGGATCGAAGAATATAAAGCTAAGATTTTGCATTTATGATTCATGATTGATTTAAGATTTGTGAGACCTACTACCGTAAGATTAATGACTAAGTTAAATGATTAAATATACACAACGCGAGACTATATTATCACGAAACCAGGTGCAAAAAGAAAATTGAAATTTGACCATGACCTTGTACCGGTTTTTCTGACCTGGTGACCTGACCCAAGGTCACCCGGACCTGAAATTTTCAGGTCATATGTAAAAAGGTTGCCCCATAGGCTGTGCCAAATTTGGCGGCGCACGCTATCTTCGAAAAACCTTAGGGGGGGGGGTCGCATCGACCCCCTCCCCCTGCCAGGGCGAGGGTTAATAGAATTAGGTTTATGTATATGTTACGGGCCAAGTGCGAAGGCTAGTCCGTTTGCGAACGGACTAGTCCATTCGCGAATGGACTAGGCCGTTTGCGAATGGCGGTCCGTTCGCAAACGGACTAGTCCGTTTGCGAATGGCCGGCCATTCGCGAATGGCCTAGGCCTTTTGCGAACGGACGGGTTTGTGGCGTTGCACTTAGCCGCCGGAAGCATGGATCCTCGGATTGGGGTACGATTCCGAATGAATGGGGGACCGCTGGTCGATGCAGGGGCGTCGCCGACGGGGGGGGGGGGGGGAGGCGGAGGGGTCCGGACCCCCCCCCCCCCACACACACACATTCTTGAAAATATGCCGGTCCGACGCCCCCCGGCCCCTCCCCCCCCCCCACACACACACTTTTGGCCACGAAAATCGATCAATAATAAAATAAAATATTTTAAAAACGATTTTGGTGCATTCTCAAAATAAAATTGTCTAAATCCCAGGAGTTTTCAGTATTTGGTGGGGATTACTTTGACTGACCGTCCGACCAGATCCCCTAGTCGAAAATCCGTGGCGACGCCACTGCTTCTATATGTTTAGTTTGTTCTCCGGAGTAGATCTGCGAGCTGGCGCAACTCTGGGTTAAGGTCTCCACACACCTGGTCCATTCGGGATGCGACTTTCCGCTGAACCCTGCACAACGCGGAAATTATAGCAACGTGTTGCCGCTGGCCAGGCTTCGGCCACCGATCTGGATCTGGGGAGGTCAAATATCCCCGTGACCTTCGAACAGCTGAGAGTCGCGTGGTGTGCGGAGACCATTAGTACCGTGCTCCGGGCTCCCCGCTGATGACCCGACCTGACCTTGGTCGAGTTTGTGGCGCTCGATTCATTCTGCTCTGGTGTGGTGTACCGGGACGGTGCGGCTTGTGTGTGGTGAGTGCGGTGCGGTGAGTGTTCGAAAAACTGTTGTGTTGCATTGCATTTAACAATACGCGCACTGCAGGGGGGGTTGCTTTCAACCCCCCTGTGGTTTTTCACAGAGCACGAGAAAACGGCGGCGCGCAGCAAAGCCAAATTTTGTATACCTTTTCTCCCATATTCTGCGCACATTGTGTGAAAATGCTGACTCCAGATGACCTAAGGTCAGGTCACCAGGCCAGGTTAAGTGACGCCGGTTGAGTTACCAATACTTTGCACGCATCATTTCACACGGGACTTTGCACATGCCAAGTTGACTTGCCAAGTTGACGTCACTTTGCTGGATATTTCGCACTTGGCCTGACTTCGCACTTGGACTGGGAGCATAAACGCCCGTCCATTCGCAAACGGCCTAGGCCAACTGCAATAACGCACATGGACTAGTCCATTCGCAAACGGCCTAGTCCAAGTGCGTTATCGCACTTGGACTAGGCCATTCGCGAATGGACTAGCCTTCGCACTTGGCCCGCAACATATATATTTCTATTTGTTAGCCCGTTTTCCGTATACTGTATAAGTATTCAAACAAGATGAAAAAAGGTAATAAAACATGACAATGCCGCACAATTTTGGATTTATACCTATCACGTTTGGGTGGATATTAACGCCCGTATTACAAACAAACGTAATACTTTTCTTACGTTCGTTCCACCTGTCATAGTGTCATGGATACCTCACAAAAAGCACGTCTAAACCTACGCAACACCCCTAGAGAGCGCCATATTGATCAAACTGCGGCGCACGGTGGACAATTATGTCTCATGGGCGGCGATAATTACGCGACGGTCGATGGTTGCATACGTTGGCAAAGGACAGAGACCCATTAGACTGAGTACCACCGACAGCTGGACCCATTATGAGGCTACTAAATACTGCAGAACTGGCTGGAGTGGTGGATGAAAATCCATATTGATAGGAGTCTGGCGCTGGCTACTCGAAGGTTTGATAGAACAGCGATAATGGGCGAATATGGATGGTTTGGATATGAAAGGAAGAGCCGATAACTTCACTAAGCTTATTATAGTGCATGTATGGCCTAAACTTTTGAATTTATTTTAAAAGTGGAAAAAACGCAAGAAAAAATAAATTCCACTTTCCACTTTCCACTTTTAAAATAAATTCAAAAGTTTAGGCCATACATGCACTATAATATATCACATCTGTCTATTGATAATCTTCACTAAGCTTGTCAGAAACATCAGCACTGTGGTAGACTATTAGTATATCTAAGGAGTGACACTTCTGTGAGAAGCCAGTCGTTAACCAGGAGTCAGGACTGTCCTTTACTACAGATAACTCAACTCAACAATACGTGAACAAGCCATAAGAACACCGTCCGAGTACCCCAGAGAGCTCTTCAATGTCATCATCAGCCAAGCGACCCGAAGCTAAGAGCAGTTTTGCCACCATTCCCAACAAGTGTCCATGGTTTGGTGGACGAGTGAAATTTATGACGGCAGACCCGTAAAAAGAGTGGAGGTGGAGGCGCTGCGGTTGTGTCAACGTCAATGTGTGAAAAGGTTAGACAAGTGATCAGTGCTTGTGTCAAAGACGAGCGGTGTGATATGCTTACAAGCAATACATAGAGATACATAAAACACACCTGAGAAATACATGATTTAAGTCCCCGATCTAATCAAACTTCATCCAAACTTTGCCTTCAAATGGTAACGAGCCTTTAACTTAGTGTAAACTGTATGTCCTAACTAGTACCACAGCCCAGGTCTGCGTCTACAAGTGTGTGTTTACACCCGTGTTCATGATTAACCCACCTTCTTGGTGTTCTGGGCATAGAGTTCCACGTCGTCCACAGCCAGGTTCAGCCGGGACGGAACCTCCTTCACACCCTGTTCAATGTACTCGTTCACAACGAACGACGCCACCAGACCGAACCTGGAAAGGTCAAATAAGGTCAGTGTCAGTTCAGGTAAGGTCAGGTCACGGCGGGTCAGGGTGAGTCAATTCAACGGGGCAGAGAAGCCTCGGCGAGCGTGTGAGCGCGTGCATGCCTGAGATCGTGATTATCGCGCAGTAAAATTTATCTCGAAGATGAAACTTGACACATGACTCACGTAAATTCAAATGAGACAAAGTGATCTCGATAGATGCTAGCTTATCATGGGCTTATCCGCATCCGAGACCTCTCATACTTGGTTGAGACGCACGCTACTTGACCCCATTTCTCAATATATTCAACTGGCTCAAAGTTATGACGAGAGTTACGACCTGTTGAAGATTTTACATGATGACTCCGTCTCTCAATATGGCCTTCCATCAACGATCTCGGCAGATATATGAAACGAAATAAAACACATGCAAACTATAGGACTGCGAAGAAGTCACTCGCATTTGCAATGGCCCGGAAGCAAAAATACAGCATCAGAGATGTAATCCTTTGTGGAAGCCAGTGTTCAAAGTGGCGGTTGATCGTAAACAACATTCCTCCGTTTATCGAATTTGAATAATTCATTTTCTTCACGGTCGGCAGGGGAAGGATTTCTGTTTTATGCAAAGAATCTGCTACGTAATGAGACAAAAACAAACAAATGGATGTACGCTTGTTATGGAAATGTTAGCTTATCATATGGTAGAAATTCGACGAAATTACAACAGAAATTCGTTCATGCATCGGAACATGAAATACATACAACTATCTTCGACATAAATCCTGGTGAAAAGCGAGTATCACAGCTCCATAGCTACTTGACATGCGCCGTAGCTCCTAAAACCCTATAACCTTAACCAACGCAAACTCAACCCGACCCTAAAAACCTAACTAACCGACTCGTAAAGCTGATATCCACAAAAGGCGCATGCCGTTGTACTCATGCTCCGGTGACGTTAAAAGCACGTTCCAGTGACGTCATACTCACAGCACTAGCAGAACCAGCAGACTCAGGAACACGCCGTTACATATCCGTTTGCATTTGTCCCGTTTCTTTTCGTAGGGGTCTGTTCGGCCCCCGCAGCGTCCAGCGCACCGACAGCAGCAGACAATCATTCCTGGGGAAAAGTGACGGAACGTCAAACAGGGGTCACATAGGTCAGACGGGGATATGGGACAGATAGGGAACATACATGGCCAGACGAGTGATCTTTGTGATGGACAGGGGCTACCAATCGTCAGACAGGGGAGTATAGGGGACGACACGGATTCACAGGGATCGGTGCGAGCGACTTTAGCGAGTGTCATTTGAGCGAACGTCATTTGAGCGAACCATTTTCAGCGACTGGCAATTCAGCGATTATCAAGTTCATCGATTATCAAATATAGCGATTATCAATTTTAGCGAAAGCTATGTTTCAGCGACATCTATTTCGTCGACTGCAATTTGAGCGGCTGTCAGTTCAGCGAAACATTTCATCGTCCTGTAACGGTGGATTTTTTTCTTTCACGCGAGCGTATGCGTACGAATGTTTCCGGAATTTCTCATGGTTATCCGGAACTGGATGGCGGATGTCGCGCGTTCAAAGGTCAGACATTGAGCTCCAAATTTAATGCTACATTTGTCGAAAATTCCAACGGTTCAATTTCACCCCCCACCCCCACCCCACCCCACCCTGCTCTTTGTCAATAATGGTGACCAAACGTATGTTCAGAGATCAATATTGCTTTTGCTTTTTTTCGCAAAATTGTCCCGCTTGAATTTGGATCAGTTCCCCATGTTGTAAAATTTGTTCTTGCCCCAAGCACCGTACGAATTTCCAGATATTTGGCTGAGGTCCCCGAAACATAGACTGCATTCCCCTGTGCCATCTGGGCAATTCCATGACAGATCACCTAGGCATGTTCACCATGACCTCTCCGATTTTGCTCAAATTTGGCATGCAAGTTGACCTATGGGCACTACTTCGTCACAGTAAATTTTTAGTCTCTAGGTCACAGGGGTCATGAGATATGGGTCATGCAAATTTTTAGGTTTTCCGGAACATTGAAATATAAAGTATTTTTTATCTCTGCAACGGTTCACCGGATCAAAAAAAGTTATATATGATATAAGAAGCGCAAAGGCTGGTGCGTCTAGCAAAAATGTGAACGAAACCCCAAGGTCATTTTTTGACCCTTTGACCTCGAGACCTTTTCTTGACCCCGTGACCTTTCAAATTTGTCCTATTTTAAAAATTCTGATTTTTTCTATCAGAGATGTCTTATCCATGCTCTTAATAGTGGTATGTGATTTGGTTGGTATATCGGACCCGTTGACCTCAAACTGAGGTCAACAATGTGGTCATGACCTGACATGAAAATGACATCTGCCGAGAACGTCGAGAATCATAGGCAATATGGGTGTCATATGAAAGCTTACTTCACGGAGAATACATTGGTGGTGTTTTTGAGTAGGTATGGGCCGGGTCAAGGTCACATTAGGTCAGTGACCTAACACAGCATTGTGTTCTTTGAAGGTGGCGTATTTAATTTGTTTGGTAAGCCCAGTGATCAGCACACAATAAAAAAGGAAACAAAACGTCATAAAACGTCTTTTTTATTCAAAAAGCAGAGATAAAATGCACACATACCCATATAAACACACTCGCAAAAACACACACATTCATACACCTTGTTCGAGGAAGTTCTTTCAAACAAACCCCAGTGACACACGCGCTGTGAAGAACGAGTCTCAGAAGACTCGGACAGTTTGAAGGCTGCTATGGTATTGGAGTCGAGCAGTACAAAGCGGTGAAACGTCCTGGTACCCTTCACCATGCGGGCACTTGTGAAGCGTTCTTTCATTTTTGTCTTCGTTTCTGCTATTTGCGTTGCGGGAGCTGACGCGGGAGCTGAAGCGGCATTTCAGGCAGTGGTTATTCCCCACATTTGAAATGAATGCCCAAGACTAAAAAATACACTACTTCTCTGTCCGAGCAGCGTCCCAGTACAAGAACAAATACAATTTTGCAAATATATGTCATCATGCCGAGGATTTCGGTGTTCAATGTGAGTGGATTTTTTTGCCACCTCGCATGGCAAAAGCGCATGCGATGGTATTGGTAATACTGTGAGGACCACCTTACCGATAAAATGCATTTCTTCTTCGTTTCGGCAACGCAAATAGCAGGAACGAAGACGAAAATGAAAGAGAACGGTTCACAAGTGCCCGCACGGTGAGGGGTAGGTAGTAGGTACACTCGGGGGCATATTGATGTTCCACCACTCCCTATACCCATCGGGCTCCCATGGCTCAGCACTGGCTGCTGCCAGTGGCAGCACTGGCAGCACTGGCACTGGCAGGCAGTGCTGAGCAGTGCTGAGGGCAGGCAACACTGGCAGCAGCCACTGCTGATCCATGGGAGCCCGATGGGTAGGGAGTGGTGGAACATCAATCTGCCCCCGAGTGTACCAGGACGTTTCACCGCTTTGTACCGCTCGACTCCCACACCATAGCAGCCTTCAAGCTCTACTAGTCTTCTAAGACTCGTTCTTCACACCGCGTGTGTTACTGAGGTTTGTTTGAAAGATCTTCCTCGAACAAGGTGTATGTATGTGCGTGTGTTTGTGCGAGTGTGTGTATATGGGTGAATGCATTTTATCTGTGCTTTTTGAATAAAGACAGACGATGTTTTATGACGTTTTGTTTCCTTTTTTTTATTGTGTGCTGATCACTGGGCTTACCAAACAAATTAAATACGCCACCTTCAAAGAACACAATGCTGTGTTAGGTCACTGACCTAATGTGACCTTGACCCGGCCCATACCTACTCAAAAACACCACCAATGCATTCTCCGTGAAGTAAGCTTTCATATGACACCCATATTGCCTATGATTCTCGACGTTCTCGGCAGATGTCATTTTCATGTCAGGTCATGACCACATTGTTGACCTCAGTTTGAGGTCAACGGGTCCGATATACCAACCAAATCACATACCAGTATTAAGAGCATGGATAAGACATCTCTGATAGAAAAAATCAGAATTTTTAAAATAGGACAAATTTGAAAGGTCACGGGGTCAAGAAAAGGTCACGAGGTCAAAGGGTCAAAAAATGACCTTGGGGTTTCGTTCACATTTTTGCTAGACGCACCAGCCTTTGCGCTTCTTATTTCATATATAACTTTTTTTGATCCGGTGAACCGTTTCGGAGATAAAAAATACTTTATATTTCAATGTTCCGGAAAACCTAAAAATTTGCATGACCCATATCTCATGACCCCTGTGACCTAGAGACTAAAAATTTACTGGGACGAAGTAGTGCCCATAGGTCAACTTACATGCCAAATTTGAGCAAAATCGGAGAGGTCATGGTGAACAATTGGAAAAAAATTAGGTGATTTGTCGTGGAATTGCCCATCTCTCTAGCTTATTATTGGTCCTTGGCATTCCTTCCGTCGCCCTATCTCTCACGTTCCACATTTTCAATTCAAATTTTGCCCGCCTCCTTCCCCTCCCATGCACCCCTTGTTGGTCGTCCGATGTACATATGTGTCTTCAACATTCAAATGATGCGTAAAGAGGTGCAATGATTTCCGAAAAGTAGCAAATGACTGACTTTCGTCACGTTCGGTCATTCGCTCTAACTGCATCGCTCAATTGGTCTCCCACTGACCACCATATATTCGCTCAATCTGGTTTCACTGATTCTGGTCCTCGCTAAAGTTGATAATCGCTGTGATTGAATTCGCCGACTTGACAATCGCTGAAAAAGCCAATCGCTTAAATTGATAATCGCTGAAAATGTTTCGCTCAAATGTCGTTCGCTGAAATGACGTTCGCTCAGGTGTCGCAGAACCCACAGGGATAGCCAAAGGGGAACTACATGTATAGACCTAATAGGGACCACACAGGGGATAATAGTTTCAAAAAATGGGCGGAGTTAGAAGGAAAGCCCGCGGTCAGTCGTCATTATAGGAATCCAAACGTGGTCTAAACGGAGATAACAGGGTCAAAGATTAAGCCTTGCATGATCCACGCATAAATAAACAAACCGATAATATCAAAGACCCGCGGGGCCACACAGGCACCTCCTATTAAAGGAAATAGTTCACTTTCACGAAATTATTTTTTTGCAATGGATTTATGATTTTTTATGTTCAAAATGATCAGCAAAGAAAATAAAACCTATTTATAACAAAAGATTATTTTCTATATTTTGATAATAAGAAGAACTTTTCAGTTTCTGTAAGGCACAGGCGATCCAGTATGAAAAGAGCATGGGTCCCGAAAATTCTTCAGAAACTAGAGAAATGATCGCGGCCACCGGCATTTGGGCGATCTGCTGCTGCTGAATGTCCTTATTGATCAGTACGAGAATTTCTCTAGAGTTCTCGTAGATAATTTCTCTAGTTTCTGAAGAATTTTCGGTACCCATGCTCGTTTCATACTGGATGCGAATATATGCAAGGCACACATCCTCAACGCAAGACACATTTTTCGGGACGAGAAATAGAATATATTTGCCTAGGGTGATCGTTGGGCTGTAAAAGCTCCTGATTTATGCTCGTCTCAGCCCAGGCTACGGAACTGCTATTCCAGTTCAAAACCCATGTTAAAAAGTGAACTATTTCCTTTAATTGATTCACACATCCTGCCCAGTCCGTGAATCGCCAAAACATCACATCCGCCTAAACTAAACATAATTTTAACTTGGTCTACCGCCATAGCCACAACGCTGGGCAGCTATTCAGCTAATGCTATAAGATTATAACTTAAAGGGACTCCGGCAGGCGCCATCAGCAAGTAGGGAAGAAATGTATGACTACATTATTCTAATACGACGCCTAAGCATACTGTATCCACTGTAAATGGTACACCATGTGAAATCTATGTAAAATAAACACAGTTAAAAACCCTGTAATTTACAACAGACGTAACGCCTCAGTTCATCCCCCTCCAATCCCCACCCCTCTATCTGCAGCTCATATTCAAAATCTGACCCAACAGCCAATATCTGACATCCAACTACAAAATCTAGCTCTAACATACCACTACACCTCCTGCCATCACCTCCCACGACCGTCACTTACCAACAAACGGTGTGAGCACCGCCACCAGGATACCCAGTGCGGCTAGAATGGCGAACCCCAGGTGATGATTCAGCAGGGTGGGCCAGTCGCGCAGACCCAGCTGGACGAACGTCTCAGTCAGGTTGTTGGCCTTGTGCGCTACCTCGAGCTGATGGCGATCTGGTGGAAGAGAAAGGGGAAGGGCGTTAGAGATGAGAGAGGCTAGAATGGTTTGCGACGGCTTGTGGTGGAGACGAAAAACGTGAATAAACCAAAAACTGCGTAAAATTCAATGATCAGTAGGTTGTGGGGGCCCATTAGTTATGACGTTCTAAGCACTGGACAGTTTCTTAAGTTTAGCAAGTTCCTGTCATGCGAGAAGAGTAAAAGCGTGGGTAAACACTGCATAAACAACGAGCACATGGGTTCAAAAACAGGTTTGCTACATCATTAAGGTCAAAATCACTGAGCCCTTGTCAGTGTCAATAGCTTCCTCCACAGCTCCAAGAAAACAGCATGTTCAGAAAAGGTCAACTGTAAGCTTAATACAAGCTGAGGATTACACTGCCCGTCAGTTTCTCTCACAGACACTCAACAACAAGGCGATCAGAAATAACTTCCATTCGATATATCTCCAGCGTCCTGTTCAATTTTCTTCCATTTCCAAGTCCATTTGTGCGATCGGAACAGACAGCCAACACAATTCAATCGTCGGCTATTGGAACTGACGGTCGGGGGGGGGGCCTCCCAACTGGCAGACATCCAAAGAAGAGAGAGAGAGAGAGAGAGAGAGAGAGAGAGAGAGAGAGAGAGAGAGAGAGAGAGAGAGAGAGAGAGAGAGAGAGAGAGAGAGAGAGAGAGAGAGAGAGAGAGAGAAAGAGAGGAGGGAGAGAGAGAGAGAGAGAGGGATGGAGGGAGGGAGAGATAGGAGGAAGATTAAAAGACGAGAAATGGAGAAAGAAGGAAAACATAGGTAATTAAGAGAAGCTAAAATACGAAAAACACAGCTGCCTCAAAGATCTGGGGATTGTTAGCTATTACTGCTTTCACTTATTCAATGTAACAAACAACCAATAATGGAAGCCGTCTTTTGAGGCAATCTTCACAAAGCCACCATGATTACATCAAGTGCTTACTTATCATAGTAGCAGAAACAGCGAATCATCGTCCCCGTATAACGTTAATACCCCAGTCCCCACGTCAAGACTGCCCTGATGCTATTGAGTCAGCCATGCGAAACAATTGGAGTGCCATTACGGACCAAATTACCGAGCAATCAATGGTAATTAGTGGATGTCTAGCCGGCGACCTTTCCATTGGATCATGGGACCGCCTACGCGGTCTGTGTGGAAAATTAGATATCGGGATGTAAGTATACGGATAGATCCGGGATCAAATGACTGCCAAAGCTGCCCTTCATTCCGGAGGATGTTACAGTTGGTAGACAGTTACATCCCAGCAAAAAGGCTACATGAAAAAAAAAACTAACGAAACAAATTCGAAGAGTCTCTGAATCACGTTTGGATATTCGTATAAAAAGCAGACGTTTCATGACCGACGTCCGATACCTTCAGAACATCAACTTTTCCCTAAGCTAGAGGCCTGTGGAATGAATCATATCCACACAAATCGGATCACAACGGTGTTTCGCTAGTAAGAGCAGCATCAACATTCAAAACCCAGGCAAGCACAGTGTCTTTACACAGAGCTCGCTGATCTAAGATACGCCGTGAAAAAAACCGGCATCGGCTGGGTACGAGTCCAGGGGCACCGCAAGGGCCCGAGGCAGCTATCCACAATCGACAAGTGGCAGAATCATTCATATCCGACTGCCATCCGTCACCTCCTTCCATGACCTCCGGTTTCTCCGCTCCCTTCCTGACCCTCCCTCTACCCCCTCTCCCCGGAATCAGACAGCGGAGCTGCCAACCGATCCGCCCAAAAGAACGGTGATAAAAACGAAGGTAAAGCCGTACCGGGTCGACAGGGCTGGGTTTGGACTGTGGCTTCCCACATATTCTCGACCGGCCCGCCCAAATCCGAACACAAGTTCTGTATAGTTAGGGAGGATCGGAACAAAGACAGACTCATGAATGTTAGCTGTCCTCTGCTCAGCTGCCCAAAGTGAATTCTTCCCTAGACAGTCATAGCAAAGTTGCCGTTACTTTATATCCCAAAAAGTGAATAAATTCACTGATAAAATAACTAACTCATTTCTTGAAAAGGTGGAAACGGAAAGGGTAGGTAATAAGGCGGATATCATTCGCAAGCTACAACATTCGCAGACCATCGTCACCTTAAACCTGAGCAGTGACGGTCGACGGAGACTATTTCATTAGTTCCTAAGTGAGCTCACTTCCAGTACAATTTCCCGGGTGGGGTTTATTTCCCCGCCATTTTCCACACAATACCGTATAATTCAGAACGACAGAGTGCGTCTTAGCTTCAAAACTCCATTGAATGCTTAAGCAGTCGCTGACTGAGCTCGGTTTAACCTCCGCTGGCACGACCAGGAAACGAACCCAGCCGAGCTGAATACATTAGCATAAACAGGTGCTCGACGCCACGCCTAGGAGGTTGCGAGGTCATGCGCTGGTCCGCAGAGGTCACCATCTGATCGACAGGGTCACGAGCTGATCTCTGCAGGTCATCGAAGCGATCTCCCGTTGGGGGTCCATGAATACTGACGGAGTGGGAAGTGGAGCTCATGACCACTTCGTGATCAGAAAACACGAATCGGCCGTGATCACGAGATAATCCGTGACCACATGAATTCAGATAGCTGCGTAGCCTCATGAATCAGATACGACAACTGGTCAAACATATTCGTGTACTAATGAGTCAGATCCGTGGCCAGAGAAGTCAGATCCATAGAGAGAAAGAACAGTGGAGTATAACAAGATGAACCAACACGAATAACATGCCTACAAATATCCTTCGAACGTAGACATCCGCTCAAGTTTCACACCGACGAGCCGATGTGTTGGCGGCATGTTATTGCACTAATGTCGAGAACAGGTGAGCATTGTAATGCAATTACCTTTTCGCGTGCGTCACAGCCATCCGATAGCAAAACCAATGCCGTTGGTGAGACCGAAATAGAGCTGCAAATTGTGATAAATTGCCCAACTAGACCGAATACAGGAGCATTCGAATTGCTACCATTTGTCCATTCGAGAGACTCAATCGATGCTAATAAAGCAATCCAACTGGAACACAAATTAGGCGATGAGATTTGTTATAGTTCTGTTCTAGTTCCAAATAACGCAAAGTGGACGGAATTTGAGAAGACAATATCTGGAATTCAGACAGATCGAGGATCAAAAATAGATGTTCAGCGTCATTAGCCATATGACGACGCCATGCAGCAGGCAAAATTACACAATAGTGAAAGATATTTGTAGTTTTAAAACAAACAGCAGCTGGGTGAACAACATATAAAATCGATTTCATGCTACCATCAAAATAATGTTTTGAGAGCCAATGTAAGAAGAGATCATTTATAGGCAAAACATGCACGGCCACGCGCATTTCCTTTGTGTTCGTGACTCCGTAAAGCCCAAAGTGTTCATTCAGTGTGGCCACTACCCAAACAACACCCCTCCCATTCAGATGCAGACCCCTGCTCTTCCCCCATCCTCCCCAACGTTTAGTGCACGTGTGTTCGACACATGGTGTTCTACCAGCTCACCGTCGACATAACTTCCCATCCCCCTTCCCCTCCCTTACCCAGGGACCGACTGGACCAGCTGTTACCACCGCGCGCCGGTCGAAGAGCGAACAAAGGCACTCCTTCTCTGCCGGTGCCCGAGCCCTGTGGGGGCGGGCAGCGCGCGTGGTGCGTCCATGGATTAGGTATAGGAATACTTCATCCATGGTGCGTCCAAGATAACGGCGGCGCGTGGTTTGGTGAAGAGCGAAGACGCCGGCAAAGTTGACACAAAGACAACGACGACGCAGAAGTGATGAAATAGCGGAGGCTGCGAGATCGAAACCGGAAGGACTGCGTAGAAGCAGTTTATCGTTTCTCGATCAATTGATGCTGAGTTATTGTAAAGTTTGGGCCTCGACAATCTTTTGCCGAATCCGGAAAAAATGTTGGGTATTTGGTGCTGAACGACAGACGTCAAACGCATGCATTGCGCCTCGATATTTTAAAAGGCCCCCTTGGTCACTCCAACCTCACGAAAGCCGCTATAATCCAGGATCTACGCAGCTTCCGCCACGTGCCAGCGCTATCGAGCGAGAGGAACAATACTGTACCTCGGCTGGTAATCAGCAGCAGCCGTGGCCCCAGATGACCGCTGGGATTGCCCATAGCGGCACACTGATGAAAGGGAGAAATGAGAACAGGGAACGGAAGAGATGAGAGCATTAGAAGGGCAGGAAATGAGACCTATCTTACATACAATAAGTATATATAAATCATGATTGGAGAACTAATGCGTTCTTTGGCCGTTTAATAAATTCACGTAGTGTTATACACAAGACTGACCGCTTTAGTAGCATCGCGCGTCATTTCTTCCACAAGATTCATCGTCTCGGAAATGCGGTCTCTTCGCATCCACGCTGATCGCGGGCCGGAAATTACGACGTCCGGTCCGCTTCCGGTTTCGTGTGAGTGTGGTCAGCTGATGTACTTCACTACGTCACACATCACAGCGGGGAAACATCCCGTCCGCAGTCTACGGGGAAATCTGGCTCACTGATAGCGGTCAGGGGAATCTGTTTGCAGTAGACAAAGAACAACGACGTAGTGCTGGATATGGATATGTTGGTCGGGTGATATTATGAACTGTCGTAGACTACCAAAGACTAAACGAATGAGGCCTTCACATAGCAGACCAAACATTTTGTGTTTGGTACGAGCCCACAAGGAACCAAGGTCACCACTGAATGCCACAGAGGACATTATGTCTACTCGGCCGGGTCCATACGATAACCGGTACCTATCAAGCCACAATCCCGTCTACTCAGCATCAGGCACGAGACCAAACATAGAGCGCAACAAAGACGATGTCGCCACAACAATGACAAGCACCGGCAACGGAATCAGACTAAAACGTCAGAGGATCGAACATGGAAAAGAGCCGGAGAAGTGGGGATCAAACTTACTAAGTCATAGAGGACAAATGATAGAACAAACAACTGAAGTTGTGGCCTGTGGGTGAAGTTCGGGGTGAAGGCTGGGAACGTTTGGGAACGTTTATCTACTGGTGGTCGAACCTCAACAGTAAAACCAAACAGGAAGCCAATGCACCAATAAAGCAAATTATACCTAACGTAGGTAATGTTCATTCACAGACGAATGCAGGTTCACTTATACAAGAGCGCCACAACTATTCTTTTTAGACTTTTTAAGCGTAGTGATACACCCATTTCATTGAAAACTCTTCCTGGACCAAATTACACGAACCATGGTGGACAAAACCCTACGTCTCTCTGTTTCACTCCAACCACCCGATCCATTATGTGAACCACTGACGTCATATTTCGAAGGCCAGCTGACGCAGCCATCCGTCCACAGCTGGCTATTTCACGCCATTAGGTGGGCGGAGTCTGGACGGTTTCCCACGTTGGAGCCATTGAAAAGCGACATGAACGGATGGCTATCGATGAAATATGGACCTGAGAACAGAGTTGAACCTCATCCACTTCTGGGAACCATACTACCTAACTTTTTATATCGACATAACATGGGACGAATGACCGTATATCGAAGCGAAACTACGAGCAGCCTCAAGAATCGAATCGTACCTACTGGCGTTTTCAAACATGCATGTGGAATGAAAAAAAAAATGTCAAGGATAGGCGATAAGAGCGAGAAGAAGACGCCTCAGCCTTTCACATCTGCCCTAGAGGCTCCGTCATACCGAGCAATGACCCATGACTAAATAAAAACATCACGCCATTCTTAGTTTCCGTGTCATTCTGTTTTAACAGCTAGGCATGACATCGCATGTTTTGCAGCGCTTGCAGCGCATTTATGCTACCTGGAGGCATTATGAGTCAGCTGAGATGAAAACCATTATGATGTGATCTAAGATTTGTCACAAGCTTTTAAAAAAATCCTGTTTGGTACAGTCGTGTACAGGTTGATGGTCCCCTACTCTTTATCCACCGGGTTCCTATGGCTCAGCATTGGCAGCAGCCGCTTGGTACCGGTAGGCTGTACCGCATGACCCGAGAGTGAAGCGGCACAGTCTACCCACGCCGTTTGACATCGGCTCGGGTCGCCGCGCCGGGTGGAGCGCTTTTTAGACCAGCTGTTGCGTCAGACCAGCGCGGGGGGAGGGGCTCGTCTCGGTGGTTGGCGTGGGCTGGCGAGTGTGGGGCTTGTTGGTGGACCATGGGGGCTGGGCGGGTGTGTGTGGTCACTTGCTGCATTGCACATTTTGCGTCGCTTAACAATTGCATTCCTGTTTTTGCTAGGCACAATGCACGGAAGATCCAGCGAATATAATTTACTTTACTTGTGCATTGTGCAAAACGTGATTTGGCACGGTATCGAGGCAACCATAGGTCTTGTGCCTATGCATGATATTTAGGCAATACGTTTATGAAAACGGTAGATTGATGCTGGATGTCAATTCGTATTGCTAAATGTCGGCAAGTATTAAATGAATGAATGAATAGATCAATCAATCAGACAATCAATAGACATGTATAAAACCGTTTAAATGGCTCGCAACCACTAATAGCAATCACACCATCCTAACCCGGAAAAGCAGCCGGAGCCCTGATGAGGCTCGAACCGGGACTCCACGCTGTAAATTTTGCCAATGATTCATCATCATTCCATTAAGCTAGAGTAACCGGCACCCGAACCCACAAAAACATTAATTGACTTTGCCGCCGACCTCCCGGCCCCGCCGCCCGCCCGGCCAGACTTTGCCCCGGCCATAGCCACCATCCGGTGTAGCTCAGCGTAGGAGTGCTCGACTGTCAAACTGACCGGTAGTGAGGGGCCTGGTTCGAAACGCTTCGGATGCTGGATGTTTATTTCTCGGTGGGAGGCCTTACGTTTAGTCCACTTTTCAGAAAGATCATTTGGTGACTGACCTGTTTTCTTTCTTTGCTGCAATTAATGAGGAGACCGTATGCACCCTTACCTGTCCTTCCGCACCCCACTTGGGAGATGGGTGGTTGCCCCCCCCCCCACGGGTTTGTGAATATCTCTAAAACAAATTTTTGGAGGGGGGATACGATCGGTTCTATGCGACAAGTGACCACACACGCCCAGCCCCATGGGTCCGCTCACTCCCTACCCATATCACCCCCTCCCCACACCACACTCCAGCCCGCCTCATCCACCGAGCCGAGCCATAACGAGCCTCAGCGCCCCGGGGCGCGGCCTGTCAGCGAACACTGTATATATAATAACAGTGACAATATAACAAATCCGTGAACTCCTCTATGAATGTCGTCTCGCAGATCCGGCAGTTTGGGCTTCAACGACTGAATGTTGAGGTGTCCAATTATCAGGTCTGGTCCAGTGTCGCCGTGGCGGCGCCAGCTCGCGCCGCCTCGATGTCCCCGAAGCCTGGACGCGCCCCTGCCCCCGCGGCGCACGCAACCGCCGGCCCGCGTCCCCGCCGCACTATGGTTGGAAACGGCCTCACGGATGGCCGTGGGCAATCTCGGAATATATGTATATTTGGGGTGTCATTCTGTTGGAAATTGATGAAATGTTTTGAATTGGGCAGAAAAAATTATTTAGTTGCGCATTTAGTCTCCATTATTGTACGTGGAATCGGGAGTTTCTGAGAGTGGCTTTTTTGGTGCGCCGTCAAAGGTTTAAACAACCGCGCTGGTGATAGCATGTGGAGTACCTCCATGACGTTGTAAAACTGGATTATTATATATCAAAATAATCCTTGTTATGTTGGCTATCGAGTGGAGTGACTCTTTTTCCCATGCGTGTTCAAAATCAGGAACGGCATTGCATTCTGTTTGCAGTGTCACCACAGCAATATTTGCAAAATTACGTTTATGTTTCATTGGACATACAAAAAGTTCTCCATCGACCTCCATTGAGCTTTTTGGCAGAATAAGTCTCTGTTCAATTCTGCGTAAGGGGAACGTAAAAGCAGACTGCGCACTTGTGCGCAAAATCGTCCGTGAAGCTTCATCTCCCGAGGCGTACCTACCCGTCGCTTCGTTAGCACCAGGTCGGCTCGTCAGTCTTGCAATCGCTTATCCTTATAAATGATGGTAAGAAGCAGGGTTGCGGAGTCGTGGTGGAGCCAAATCCGACTCCGACTACGACTCCGACTCCTGACTCGTTGCCATGACTCCGGCCGACTCTGTCTCCGACTCCGGACCCCTGCCAGTGTTTCGGAGTCGTGATGGAGCTGTTCCGATTCGGACCGACTCCGACTTCCACTGCGGGCTCCTGACCGACCCCGACTCCGACTCCGACTCCTGGCTCGTTGCCACGACTCTGGGCGACTCTGGCTCCGACTCCGACTCTGACTCCGACTCTGACTTCGACTCCGCACCCCTCGTAAGAAGTAACTGCTCGCCGCTGCACCTGGAGTATGGATATCGTGCAAACGTGTATGGATATCCTGGAGTATGGATATGGATATCCACCGACAGAGCAGACATACAGACATGCTGTAAACGCCATTACACTGCCAATACCATGGCAAATCAAATGGCTATCTATGGTTTTTGATCATCGTTCTACATTTCCCAAAATCTTGAACTGAATGTTGGCAATTTCTCGTGACTACTTCACGACCATGATGCATGCATTTCTGAAATTGATCTTTTTTCAACCAGCTACGTACTCGTATGATAAAATGAATGTCGCCATCGTGTTCTACGCCCAAAAGTACCCATAAAACATGTGTCATGCATGGGCTGCGAATAGGTACCAGTTTTAATTTTCGGGGTTATGTGCTTACCTGATTGACCTGACTTTGACCCTGGCCAGTGGCCTATGTTTGACTGACCCCTACATTGATCTGACACTCTTTTAGCACTTATATGAAGGGTTGTGACAGTTGTGACAGATTGTTTAGGACCAACTGATGACTGAATTTATTTAGGACCAACTGATGACGATATAATCGAAACGCGAAACGCGAGGCACCGATTGCGAGGTTCTAAAGTCCATGCTACTGAAAACCCGATTTCAAGTGTTTGACCTGACCTTGACCCGACCTGTGACCTCGAAATTCAACTTTAAAGTATTCATGTGAATCGTCTCGTCGCGTTCTTCTTTCGTTTGCCGCGCCTCGTGCGCTTCGCTGCGCCTATTTGTTCGCGAGTTATCGGCTGGGGGCGTTGAACGCCCCCCCCCCGGGCAAACGGCGGATGGGGAAATACCCCAGCAACTGCCGGGTTAATCTGACGCATGTTTTGTCATTTGATCGTCATTTTATTTCTTACTTTTTTGCCCAATCTAAAAAAAAAATCATAAATACTCTTTCTCCAAATTTTTGACCGTTTATGACCAATAGTAAGACACTGTGCGTCACTACGTTGATATGTCTTGCCCTAAAGCATAACAACAATATCCATTCAGTAATAGCAGTATTCAAAACATGTTCAAAATGCCTCGCGATATCGATAACATAACGAAAGACATAGGCGACTTATAACATACTTGCAATGATGACGTCACACACGCGTGACGTGACGTGACCTCGTCATTTCTGAGTTACTGTATGATGCACGAAAGACACTGGTATACCTATGCAAAGTTTCATCGCAGTCGGTCTACGCATTAACAAGTTATGGGCAAAACATTTTTTCGCGTTGACCCCCGGCCATCCGTGAGGCCGTTTCCAACCATAGTGCGCCGGTTCGCTGACAGGTCGCGCCCCGGGGCGCTGAGGCTCGTTATGGCTCGGCTCGGTGGATGAGGCGGGCTGGAGTGTGGTGTGGGGAGGGGGTGATATGGGTAGGGAGTGAGCGGACCTGGGGCTGGGCGTGTGTGGTCACTTGTCGCATAGAACCGATCATATCCTTCCTCCAAAAATTCGTTTTAGAGATATTCACAAACCCATGGGGGGGGGGGGGCAACCACCCATCTCCCAAGTGGGGTGCGGAAGGACAGGTAAGGGTGCATACGGTCTCCTCATGAATTGCAGCAAAGAAAGAAAACAGGTCAGTCACCAAATGATCTTTCTGAAAAGTGGACTAAACGTAAAGCCTCCCACCGGGAAATAAACATCCAGCATCCGAAGCGTTTCGAACCGGGCCCCTCACTACCGGTCGGTTTGACAGTCGAGCACTCCTGCGCTGAGCTACACCGGATGGTGGCTATGGCCGGGGCAAAGTCTGGCCGGGCGGGCGGCGGGGCCGGGAGGTCGGCGGCAAAGTCAATTTATGTTTTTGTGGGTTCGGGTGCCGGTTACTCTAGCTTGGTGGAATAATGATGGATCATTGGCAAAATTTGCAGCGTGGAGTCCCGGTTCGAGCCTCATCAGGGCTCCGGCTGCTTTTCCGAGTTAGGATGGTGTGATTGCTATTAGTGGTTGCGAGCCATTTAAACGGTTTTATACATGTCTATTGATTGTTTGATTGATTGATTGATTCATTCATTCATTCGTTTAACACGTGCCGACATTTAGCAATACGAATTGACATCCAGCATCAATCTACCGTTTTCATAGACGTATTGCCTAAATATCATGCATAGGCACAAGACCTATGGTTGCCTCGATACCGTGCCAAATCACGTTTTGCACAATGCACAAGTAAAGTAAATTATATTCGCTGGGTCTTCCGTGCATTGTGCCTAGCAAAAACAGGAATGCAATTGTTAAGCGACGCAAAATGTGCAATGCAGCAAGTGACCACACACACCCGCCCAGCCCCCATGGTCCACCAACACGCCCCACACCACTCGCCAGCCCACGCCAACCACCGAGACGAGCCCCTCCCCCCGCGCTGGTCTGACGCAACAGCTGGTCTACAAAGCGCTCCACCCGGCGACCCGAGCCGATGTCAAACGGTGTGGGTAGACTGTGCCGCTTCACTCTCGGGTCATGCGGCACAGCCTACCGGTACCAGGCGGCTGCTGCCAATGCTGAGCCATAGGAACCCGGTGGATAAAGAGTAGGGGACCATCAACCTGTACACGACTGTACAAAAAGAAAAAAAATAACTTTCACATGTTTTTACTGACAGTCATGGGCAAAACTCTTTCACATAAAAAAATAAACGTTTCCCCTTCAATACCATCTCCACCAAGCGGTAACCTCCCACAAATTTCCATCTCCATCTAATGAAATGACTCAAAGCCACCATACCGCGAAGTGGGCGGTCATTCCCCTGAGCGCACCGCACCGCCTGCCCGCATCAAGACATCACGCGTCCGCGCGCGAGCCCGTGCCCAACGAGGCATGACCCACCACCCCTCCTCTTTCCATGTAGTGCGCACAGAGAGGGGATGGGTAACCACCAACCGAGGCGGGGCGGGGCGGGGGGGCTCCATACAGGGCTCTGGCGCCTGACCTCAGGGTCGCTGACCCAGGAGGGGAGGGGACGGAGGGAGGGGCCGCAGGCAGGTGGCGACCTTGGTGGCTACCGCCGGCAGCGGTCGCGGTTGAGGAGGTTTAAAAGGCCAGCTCCGTATTTACCTTTGTTTGTGGGAATGCGGTTGGTGGACAATGCGCCATCTAAGCCTCATAGGGTTCAAAGTCCCTGGTTAAAACGCTACGTTACCAAAGGTAAGAACTTAAAAATGTCAATTATTTATTCCTCCATGACCAAAGCGTGTTTGCAATTCGTACACTCTATGACCTTGACCGGTCAAGGTCACATGACTAAGTACCAAGCACACATAATCGCATCACAGTACTCTCTGACAATGACCCCAGCTCATGCGTCGCGGCAGTGCAGGACCACTGGTACCCTGTTGATGAGTAAAGAAGGCACATGGGGCGTGACGCTCACCGTGACGGACAGACCGTGACGGACAGGTGACGGAACGTGACGGACGGGTGCCGTTACGCTGACCACGACAGGGTGCAGATTGCAGGCAAAGTTTTGTCACATGATATAATATGATCTGCATCATTACAGTTCCAATCATATTGTCATTATAGCCAACCCACTCTTATGTGCACTTATGCGATCATTCTTATATAACGATGATCAAGATTATATAACTGCCCACCTGCCACCACACTTCTAGCTAATATGAGGTTAGTCAAGCTATATGTGCATTGTGCAACCTCTAATACATCATTTTTCAAACTGCACCACATACATGCGACCACAGTTTATCCATAACCTCAACCACCCTTTCCTCCCCCGTCGTCCATATTTCCCGAGAAGAGAGCGCTAGCAGACTTGTGGCTTCTCATTCACCCAGTCTCCCGGCCGGCTCCTTCCGATCTCAGTCACCCTCCAGAAGAGATGGCCCTGATGGGTGGCCATCAGCCCCCTCCCCAGGAACCCCGTGACCTCCCCAGATCGATAGATTCGCTCACACGACTCCTCGCGCCAAGGTTAGGGAGTAGGGTGGTCCGAAGAGGGCCCCCGAGGCCTCTCAATCTATGGCTCGACTGATACACCGACCACCGGGGAGTGTCTGAAAAAGAGCGAGGCCGAGCGATCCGCATCCGGATACAGGACTGCCGAGTCGGAGTCGGAGTCCGTCGGAGTCGACAGTTTTGACCGAAGTCGGAGTCGATTTTTAGAAGCAGAGGTTGAAGATAGAGGAACTGAAAATCCATCCACGCCACAGCACTGCTCGGATATGAATAAAATTGGTGTAATAGTTGATCTCACAATATGAACTAAGCTATAAGCGATGGTGATCTTCGACATCGGGCATGGCTGCAATCAGCTAATGGCTGTTTCGTTATTCGTAAGTGCAGAGAAAAGTATTGCATAATCTGTTTGCTAGGACGTTACCCGGAATGCCCCAAAAGACGACATGAAACACATAGAACACTGCATCGTATGACGTTACCTATCCATTTCGCACCTATGACGTCATCAAATCTTGCAGTCGCCAGTCAATGACGTCATCTGATCTCTACCAAGGCTGACGGCTGATTGCCACCAATGATCAGGAATCATCTCCCGACAGCGTAGCTCTCATCGTCTGGTCGTGCCTGGTGGTACAGCTCACACACCCCCCCCCCCCCCGGAGGAGAGTGGCAGTGTAGAGTATTATCTCCCTCCCCCCTCTCTCCCATCCCGGAAATGGGCGAGGGGAGTCACACCCACCACACGATGGGGAGAGGGGAGAGAGAAAGTGAGCCGGGGGATATAGCGGGATCAGCCGGGCACATCTGGGGGTAAGGTGCTTTGTGACACATCACTGACGAAAAAGGTTGGGACAATCTTCTTATTTCACTGTCAACGAATGCGAAAAGAAATACTTTTGATGATTTGATGATGCTTTTGGAGATTCGTCTAGGACGTTCTCAGAAGAGAAACAAAAAATTACATCACTGACACATTAGTGCATATGCTTCAAATCGCTTAGCGTTGTTCCTAATTACTGTGACGTGTCTCAGTGACGTCCCAGGAGGTCGGGATCAGCTGTTCGTCAGCTGTTCCTCCCGCAGTGCACCCCTCCCCTCTCTCTCCTCTCTCTCCTGGCTCGGCGTTCACCGTGACTCTTCGATGGGCAGAGAGGAGGGGACGAAAATAGGCATGAGTCCGGTGGGGGAGGGAGAACGTGGGAGGCCGATCACAGAGCTAGGGAGGTGCACATGATGAGAGTGAGAGAGAGAGAGAGAGAGAGAGAGAGAGAGAGAGAGAGAGAGAGAGAGAGAGAGAGAGAGAGAGAGAGAGAGAGAGAGAGAGAGAGGCGGGAAAGGGACTAGGGAGAGGGCGGGAGAGGAGAGGAAATTTCTCGGCAAAGGCAGAGTAATGGTGTCGCAGCCTCAGCCGGCAGCCATTTCCATCTCCGTAATATGTAATATGTATGCCGCCTCACAGACGGGGCCAATATCACTTCATGGTTATGACTGAGAAGGCGGATTTTTTTTTTTTAAACAAAGAGCTTCCTGGGTTTCATAAAAATTTTAAAACAAAGAGCTTCCTGGGTTTCATAAAACTAGTAACACGAGTGCCTCTCTGCGAAAACCACAGACTTTTTAAGAGGACCGCTTATGGAATGAGCGGTTATGGATGAAAACATCAAGATCACATACATATGATCATTATATGATCATTGTATGATCATTATCATTCGGAACACAAGTACATCAAATATTACCGATATGCCTGTACTACGGATCAAAACAAGCACATAAGCAAAAGGTCAGAATTGCAATGAAAGCAATGCTGAAACGTTCCCATGACCGGCCTTTCCAGCCACCGCCCAACCGCAAACGTCGCCGCCGACGAGGCCATCATCGGTAACGACTAGCGGTCGACACGGGTCGGCCTGGTGCCGTTCCTACTTCCCGGGTTGGTCGGTAACGCTCCGAGTTCAGGGCGGTAGGGCACGGGTCGACACAGGTCACTGGGGCAGGCCAGTGGCGAAAATGGACGGGAATACCCGCTGTTGACTACCGGCAATCGTGGATGATAAAGGATGATGTCAGTTGACAGTGATGTGACCATCTTAGTAATCCGCGAAACAGCCCATATAACAGTGGTGATATCAACCAGTAATTACTGGTTAAAGCGGCTGAGAGTTCCCATAAAGAACACCTCATGACCAGTAAATACAGGTGACAATTTTCAGTGGTAACATAACACTGCTAATTACCAAATGCAGCATCAAGCCGGCATTGGCCAGATTCGTCATCAATGGTAACGCGATCGGAAACAGCTGGAAACGGGCAACGGCCGGTAAGTATCGCTGGAAACGGTCGCCAACAATCGCTGCTAATGGCTGACAATCGCCACTTCACACCATTACCACTCCGGCACTAAGACCTTCAATGTGGTGTGGGAGTCGAACGATTCCAGCCGGGACGCGATAGTGGGATTCTAGGAGGTGAGAATGACATTGAGCGGGTTTTAGTGTGTTTTATTTGTGCAGTTTTCTGGCGAGAATCAGCGAGACCATCTACAGAACGTGGGCGGGCAGTAAAGCGGACAACTGACGAGCTAGTCGAATGAGGGTAAGCAGGTCGTGAAGATGGGTGAAGATAGCCACAAAGGATAAAATTCAGTTACTTATATGAAAGCTTCAATGACACATGCAAGTGCAAGAAGTTGCACAATATCATACGCTGTTTCTTCAAACCAATTTTCATGCGGGCCGCGACAAGCATTGTCTTAGAAAACACCAAAACAGCGACCTTACATGCCTAAAAATGCATGAAATGAATCATGCGTCACACAGCAACGAAGACTCCAGCAACAATGAAGCAAAACTCCTTCTTCCCACGCGAGTTACATTGCGTGACACCACTCGAAGGGAGCCATGGTTCGCCTGGGAGGGTTGTCACGGTTCGATGGTCACCCTAACGTGATGCAGCCTAACCAGGGGTGATTCGGGGACGCTGAGTCACAAGTGTCCCAACTTCAGACACATCTGACGGCTGAATCACGGTGAAATGTCTGACTGGCAATGAGAAGCGGAAGGTGAGGGTACTTCCCTGAAGGAGTGTGGGGTCAACCGTGGTGTATTCATCTTCAGACATCGAGTAGACTCGTTGCATAATAATATTGCATACACGAAACAGGGAGTAATGCATGGATGATTGTAGAATGCTGTAAAAATTAGCCAAAAGGGCAAGGAAACGCTATTTTAGCAGGCTTCGCCCAGTTCAAGGATAACGTTGCCCATTTTAAGCGCATTACACCAAACCAAAAGCTTTCGCAGTTTCCAGCAAAAGCTTTCGCAGCTTCCACGAAAAGCTGTCGCGGCATCAAGTTAACACGATCCAGCGAAGCCCGAAATCCGAAGCCCCTGAATTCCAGACAAAGCGGCTCGGGCCGGCACGGTCGTTCCTCTTTCCACTGATCACTGTCAGCCCTGAGGGCCTGACGGGGCAGTCCGAGACCAGCGGTGGTCGGCTGGAGAGACTGGTCAAAGTTCCTCAGAGAGGGTCGGTTATTTACCGTTGAATCTGTCAGAGTCCATCTCGAACGTCCAGCAGAGATGGGGGCTGTCCGGGCGGTATTAATGATGCAGGGACGGCTGAGAAATATGGTCTGGCCAGAGAGACCAGCTCCGGGTCGAGCTAGAGTGCATCGAAAAGATTCGATAGGATAAAAAACGTTTTTAGTTTACATTGATGGCGAAAATATTCGAGAAATGTACGCGAATTAAAACCTTTTTATTATGGAATCGATAATTGGAACACACATTATCAAGTGAAACAAATAAAACATAGCTCATATAGATTATTTCCAAATCTTTCAAGCATATTTTTATGCACTCTATCACAGCATCTCCTTTGATTGCGTCATTTGGTATTTCAATGACTTCACGATCAATGTCGCATTAATTTGCGGCATGCGGGTCGGTGCGAATGACACCAGCCAGCAGGTGCAACCGTCACCTGGTGCTGTCACTAAGCCAGTCAGCCGGCGGACTGTTTTCCCATCCGGAAATACGCCCGACTACAAAGGCATCAGATCAGACACAGCTGCTTATGCTTTGCTCCAATAGCCATCATAAAAATGCAGGATGATAATTCAAACGGTGTGAAGCGGATGCAAGGCGCTGCAAAAGGAAAATATGGACAGCAATTGTCAACGTTTGGAATGGATTTAAACGGTACTGGACCGGGCAAACTGTGGCTAAACAATTCTGCTGATATGACTGCGCAACTGGAAACGGTTCCATTGAGAAGCGAAAAATAAACACAAAGGAATTAAAGTCGCACTGCCACTGAATTGTCAGCATGACCATTGAGCACCACAAGGTCACGTGTGAACAAAGCCAGACCGTGTGTAATGTGTACACTTGGCAAGCAACAAGCTCACACCAGGGCCTCAGGCTCAACCCGTGATACAATAGCTCCCGGATTCGCCCATGGGCCACACGAGACCACGACTTCAAAGCTGTGAACGGAGACTCCGTGGGCTTAAATTCCAACTGCAGATCAAACTTTGAAGTCTCAGCACGTGTCTCTGTGGAGCGAGCACCTCCCGACGGGGACACCACCGAGGAGGGTGACCTTTGACCTCACTGGACCGGTGGTAGAGTTGAGTCTCCGGCCGGGCGGCGTCCGTCTAACACACCGCTATGCTGACACCGCAACACCAGCGAACAATGGTGGACCTAGAATCGGTCCTTGAATGTCACTCTAGGACTCGGTCGGTCCGCTTCGACCGTTACGGCTGGGGCCACTTCGATACATTGTACGGCGACCGTGCTGAAAGTACAATGGTTGCGGCGATTGGGTGGTTCTCGGTTGGGTTGCAAGCGAACACAAGTTCGCACGGCCAAGTCCGCAAAGTCATGTACAAGTCGAGATGATAATACAGCGCGAAGAAACCATGTCCTCGTGAGTAGACACGTCAGAGGTCAGGTCGTCAGCTTAACGAGCTGGTAATGACAATTTGCACCGAGAAATCAGGGAAATCGAAAGCGTTTGGCCATTAGCGCAGATTGGCACATACCAACGCATTCTGAGACGATGTTTCGGTTCGAAAAGCTTGAAGGTCTGGCGGATAGAAGCAGGCGTCCGGGAACGCACGAAATTCGTTACATCATTTATCTGTGAAAGAGTCTTTGGACGGCTCGGCACGTGACACATCAAACGCCCTATTCAAACATTTTTGACAATTCACTTCGGGTGTGAGATGATGTGACGAAACACTGAAGCAACATGGCTAGGTACTCAGAAAGAAATCAAAGCCAAACGCTCGAGAGTTGAACACCGTTGACACCTCTCTCGATCTTTACACCTCTTCAAGCCTCAAACCGACCCTATGTCATGCTCGTGGCTTTCTTTCCCTCCGAGCCGCCACCTCCCGTGGCGAGGTTGAACGGATGTGCAGGCGAAGGCACCGCCCTGTGGTGCTGGCGACCTCCACAGGTCAAGGGTTGGGGGTCACAGACAGCCGAATGGAGAGCAGGTCACGACTTAGAGATTCCAGACAGCACGGCGAAAACGGAGGTGCACTATGGTACTGCTGCGCCTATGGTCGTCGTCGTCAATGTCAAAAAGGTTCTTCAATGAGCAAAGCAGGTTGTCCCTATGTTCGGCATTGAATCCCAAGTTGTAGATCCTTCATGGTATCAATTACAATGCTTCCTTAGCGTGGCAGTGGCACCACAGCTAAAAGCCACCTACCACGTAATTCACAGTATATCCTAAAAGGGATAAAAAGGCCAAGTGCGATCGCAGTGTCCATGACAACTGACCACACACTATCATTATGCCTCAGAGCACTCAGCACAATATGGTATGACTAGAAATCTAGTATGTTTCCACTGCGTGCCATCACGGCCCACGTTGTAACTATGATGATTGAATTAGGTACGCATACTCCCGGGTAATCCAATAAGGTCCACTACCAACTGGATCATGCTACCAAATTATCAGTCAGCTGATAAGCTAATAACCAATAACCATCCCCAGGCATCCATATTCAATGCCCAAATGACAGAGCCACGCCCTCTATCCTGTCCTGTCCTGAAACCAGAGCCGAGGGGCGTTCCAACCGATCTCGTCCACGAAACCTGACAAGGACACCGTCGTCCTAAGCAGGATGTGACGCTGACAGTCGGTCGACTTTCCCATGACGGAGTGCGGGCACATCCGCCAGGCTCGCCGCAATCGTCACATTCAGCGCATCAGCGCCAGAATCGCCACATAGGAAGATAGTTTCGGTTGGTGCCGCGCCCAAGCCGCGCCCACCCAAGGCCTCCTCTAAGCCTCGCGTGATCAACATTAGGGTGATCCGTTACAGCTGGTGCTGATCTTCAGGTCAGACGAGTCGATGGGGCAACGCCCAGAAATAAATCAGCTTAGAAGGTGATATGTCTTATAATCGCATTCTCGGCCGCTTATAGATTGCAACACAGGCTAATAGATTTCTGAAGTGTCTTATCTCATGCTAGGAGAAGCATTATCTAACAATAACGCCAAAACGCAAGGAATAAGCCAAAACTTCGTTGAACATCTTCAAGTTTCGCATCAACACGATTTCCTCTACTTTCCTCCATTCACAAAGCCGCATTGCCGGGCGTTACATAATTATCCGGACAGGTAGTAACCGACAGGTGGGCAGCGGCTGCGTGCCCGTGGGCGGAGGGGCGCGATACGCGGTTAGGTGGGGAGCGGAGGGGAGGGGTACGGAACCAGAAGGGTGCGGCTGCCCTGCAGTGGTGGGGGGAGGGGAGGGGGACCACTCTCGCACTGGACGGGCGCGGCGGTTGTTGAGTGCAGCAGATTAGGGCTTCAAGGTCGAGCCGACGGGATGCTGGCAGGCCGCACGCACGAGGAAGAGACGCCCTCACGATTATCCGAGGGCGACGCAAAACACACTGCTGGAACGTGAATTCCTGGCTTCCGTAATATAGCCACACGGAAACTACCACACTTGCTTGAAAGCGACGATAGCCTTTTATATGCTTCATAGTTTGGATAAATGGAATGTAGAAATACAACGCAAAAATATGAACCACCGGGAAATTTGACTTCATAGTTCATACTTGGATGATAATGCGTTGTGATGATACCGACCAAGTGCGTCGCAGCAACTGGACAGCGATGCTCTGCCAGAAGGAATTCCTCTAGTATCAACGCTCCTACGTTCTTTTCGCAGCCAACAACAGGCAGCACAATGGCGTGACAGAATGTCGTCTGGTCGCCGACCGTGAGCAGTTTTTACCGAGCCGCATTGCGTGACATGTTCTTCGCCGCCACAGCCAGGACAGACGATACAGGGTGGATCGTTATTTTCGATGGCATGAATAAGCCAGGCCATGTCGTGGCTGGGTATCGGCATTGAACAATGGCAATGCAGCGATACGCTTTATGTAATTATGGTGACGCAAGATAAACTATGCGAACCAAAAGAGGGAAGATGATAGCTATGCTTATTGTTTGTTGAGCACAAACGACGTCTTGTTTTCATGGTGATGTGTTGGTATTGCTAGAAAAAAAACACCACTAGCATACTAAAATGGATAAAACAGGATCCTCAGATCACGCACGAAGAAGTTCCCGTCCAAACAGTCCGAAGTTGAAAAGGAACAGGTCGTATCTGAGTCATTGATGACGTCAAATGCCGTTTCGTAACAGCGGACTGGAGGAGCTGCTGGCCAGGGTTTGTGAAAAAGCCCCGGCATTTTCCCTCCTCACAGAGATGAATCTGGAATCGGCGGTTACATAATGGATGCGTGGATGCATCACAATGGAAAAGCACAATTCATAAAGCGGTACGAGCTTGTTGCGCTCCAAATGGCTGGACTAAGACCACTGCCTGTTGTGCTCACAGTACCGGTTTGTGACGTCATTATTCACTCGATGACGTCACGTTTCGCCCACGTTCCGGTCCGGTTCTGGCCGGACAGACTACTATGGACGTCAAACCGCTTGAGACCCCACTTTTTTGCGATTATTTTAAAATGCGTCAACTCTCGTTGACAATATTCTGGCAACGTGTGTTTCAGAACCTGCCGAAACTTTTATTACTAAGGTATTTTGACGCCAAACGATTATGAAAGGTACTTCTCATTCACTCGTAATGTTAAATTTCACGGAACGAATCTGCTGTTTGGGTAGAGGCTACGCGCTCATGGGGCGGAGCCACGTAATGACGTCAGCGCTAAGCTCCGCCCTACCCCTCCGGCGCTCCTTGCCCGGCGACCGGTCACTCGCGTCCCTCGCTCCATTCAGGCTTGATGGTGGGCGGTAGCTGGTAGCGGTAGTGGGCGCTGGTAGATGGCATTTAGAGCAGATGGCGCTGGTGGCGGGGCTCGAGTGTGGCCGAGCGCAAGCCTCTGCCCGGGCCTGAATTGACCTTAGCATTACGAGTGAATGAGAAGTACCTTCCATAATCGTTTGGCGTCAAAATACCTTAGTAATAAAAGTTTCGGCAGGTTCTGAAACATACATTGCCAGAGTATTGTCAACGAAAGTTGACGCATTTAAAAATTATCGCAAAAAAGTGGGGTCTCAAGGGGTTTGACGTTCATAGTAGTCGAAAGCGCGACGAAGCTTCTCTGTCGACAACATGGAACAGATACAGACTCCTCAGTGTGTCCAAAATCTACGACACCGTATCAACTTACAGAACCATACGGCAGCCAAGTCGTTGAGTGCGTTTTCTTGCCACAGCGAAGGCATGAAGTTGGACAGACTGAACAAAAGACGGCGGTTTGCATAATGTCACTGCTCGCCCACTGCCGGCGAACGCTTGGCCACACTGGCAGTTTGGGTTCCCGCGATGGGCCACGCTCCGAAATTGCACCAACTCGAACCAAACGACGTCTTCGCAGTGACAGTTTCGCGAGGTCTTTGTGGGGTCCGCGGGGTAGAAATGAGGAGCTGACTTAATGCGACAGTCTGTTGGAGCACCCGTTTTGAGAAAGACATAGACAGAGAAGCAGTGTGAGATTTAGCCATGGTCCAACTCGCGGTACTTCCGTCTTCAACAGAGAACATTCAAGGAATTCCTCACACAAGTCCCGCCATGGGGATGAACGTCAGCAGTCCGGACACTTATTCCATGATAAGATAAGGGTCAGACAAAGATCTTTCCACCGCATCCGTTTCCATCAACCTCGCTACTTCCTTCCTGCTACAAGCGCAATCGTTAACGCTTCTACCGCTACTGCTTCTATCTCGCCACAATCGCCTTCCTAAGCGTTGCTACAGCATTTCTGGCTTTTCGGTAAAGGCTAAAGTCATAGCTTGTGCTTGCAAAAACAGACGCTGCAGTTATGCGGTAGTTACCCCTGATGTCATTGCGTATGCAAATGATGCCACGGATATGATAAATAGCCACAAATCCGTCTCCTATGGCTGTGCAAGACACTGAGCAGAGCCACAGACCAGACCCAAGTCATCTCGTCATAGCCGCAGGCACTTCCGCAGATTTGTCATCCGTTTCCTTGCACTATATGGCAAACTTCAATGCTCTGTGGTACCTACGAGCCAAGTCCCTATGGCGAAGTTCACGCAAAGTTGTGAAATTTGTTTAAATCCTCCGATAAAGACAAATTATCTGGTGCTGTAAGGCCTTTCCAGCAGTAAGTTAACATGAACTGCATACACGTGTGTAGCTACACCACGCGCTAGACCAAGCCGAGGTGACTGCCCGGCTACACGATACTTATACGCAGACCCAGTGACGCAAGAACAAGGAACAGCGTGTGAGGAGGAACAGGCACCAGATGGCTGCGAGGGGAGGGAGGGGAGGTGGGAATGGTTAGCGAGAATGTACTGCTGAGCTGGCGAAGTTAGGCACCGATGAGGGGCAGGTGTTCGGGAACACGTCAGAAAATACGCTCTGTTTGCAGAGAAGTATTCTAGTTGTCCCGGCAATCAGGTCAGATCTGTTAAGTGCCGCTAATCCAGTTTCGAGATGTTTTCTTTGGATGATGAAGACACCTTACGAAAACTCATCGAGGCCCGTAACTTAGTTTGGGTACAGCAATTTTGAGTTGGCTTAAATGCTTAGAGTTCGTGGACGTGAGATCGAACATCTGCATATTTTGGCACCTGCAAGTCGAAGTAGGTTATGTAAAAGTTGCAATTTGCCGATGTCTACCTGAATATTTGCCATAGGTACGAGCTTAGAATCAACCCTCCGCACCAGTTCACCGAAGAAATATCAATACCTAGAATATTCTAGCCCTTGGACAAACCATTGAAAACTATAATTCATGAACCATTGGATCCAAGCGAAAGCCTCCAAAGTGAGCCGGCGAACCAGCCAATATGATAGATCTCGCTAATCACCGTGCCACAGTCGATAATGCTAGCTCGTGAACAACTGAACCGCCAGAACACTAGCTCATCAGCTACTGACACCAGGCCACTAGCTCATGAGCTACTGACACCAGACCACTAGCTCATGAGCTACTGACACCAGACCACTAGCTCATGAGCTACCGACACCAGATCACTATAGCTCATGAGCCAGTCAGCCGGCGGAAACCCTGTCAGGGAAGCCAGTGAGTCGGGTGTAACGCTAACGGGGCAGCCAGTGAGGCGAGCCACCGACGCGCAATGGTGTGTTAACGAACGTAACGGAGCGAACAGACGTGCTGAAGCGCGCTCAAGGAAGAAGCATCGACCGGCCGCGCACGCGCAATGATGCGAGAATCCGCACCGCAGCGCTGCACGAGTTACCCCAGTTTGCTGTGTTATTTTTTCGTTTATTTTTTTACATTAAAATCAGCGTTTTTTTATAGAAATTTTGTCCGAATGGATGAATGGGTGGCTATGGGCCCGGGTGCCCCGCTAAGCAATGCTTGTTACGAATGACACCACGGACCCACCACCTCGCTTTGCCCGCGCCCGGTTCACTGGTGATCATTTGGATCGAAAGTTTAACGTGTCGCAGGTAGATGGCGGCACGGTCCTCCCGGGTCTAGCGTGGCCCTCTCTCGCTAGTTGCCAGCTGGCTTAAAGGTAGTGTGCCACCTTTGAAAGATTTCCCATTTTATTTTTCCTAGGATAAGAAGCTTCTGTTTTTACCTAATATCGCAAAAAAAAATCAAAAATGGGCCTGGAATAGTGCCTTTTTCGCCTAAAAGTTTTTCGGTTTTTAGATATGCATAACAACTGTAGTGGGCTCACCTGCAAACAGGCGTCGGGCAACAATCGCGAATGCGGCGCACTTGTGACAATAAGCAAAGGTCATTATAGTGTTACGACCATACGACGTATACGGGAATGAGTTATCAGCTGTCTAATCGTAGACAACACAATGTCGAGCCTTAAACTGTAAGCCCGTATTGGTATTGTTTCTTTTATTTGGCTGTCGAACATTATTTATGGTTTGAAATATGATTTTATGTAAAATAATTGATATGAAAAAGCCGTCTTATAAGTTATGACCCCATTTCACCACACGCAAGTGGCAGAAATGACAATGATCAGCTGACGCATTTTTCTTGGCCGAAGTCAGAGCGCGCGGCCCGACGCACCACGCGTATTTGGAAATTCCGACCTCGACGAGCATCAGAAGCCACCTAACAGGCGTGTTCGAAACCGCAGGAGATGATGATGAACGGGTTTATCGAAACTTGATTGGATGAGCATATCGGTAATAGCGATTTCAGTGTGTGCATTTATTGTTCATAGTGGTGTGAAATGTGGTTGGGGTACGACCGACAACCCGTCGGGGCGAATTTCGCACTGGGGTACTCAAAATTTGAAGAATTTAAGACGTTTCCATGAGTTTTGAAGGTATGGATAAGTTCTAAAAATCCGGTTCTCCTTATCTGGGCCATTAACTCCATACGGTCCAAGAAAGCTGGCACACTACCTTTAATATAGGAACGCGGGTCAAACGGCGTGGAGCTTCCCGGCCGATAACTCGCTGCCACCGAGTTAGGAGACGGATGCCTTATCCACTAGGCCACGGGGAGGATAAAATTGCGTTTCATCTTCTTGAGCACTTCGTTACATGCAAAATTAAACCAGCCAATGAAGTCATTTTCAAGCAAAAAAAAAGACAAACTTAAAATAAAAACCGAAAAAGTTGGGTTAAAGGTGATATTAAAATCTGAATATGTGTTTATGCGAATATGCGAAATCTGAACACTGAATTGCGTTTCATCTTTTCAGTTCAATAATGATTAGCGTAGAGGCCCTACGCACAGTCCGCTCGACCTCGCAGCATCGCGCAAGGCGACGTGACGGTCCGGCCTCGCGAGCGATTTGACGGGCCGCTGACACTCGCCAAATGTGTTGTGACGCCAGGCGGACAGGGGAGGGGGAGGGGTGACGAAGGGGTAGAGGGGACAAAAAGCGGCCGAGTCGGGATAGCGATGGTTCCCGGCAATCTGATCAAATTGGACTGTCTGCTCGATCAACAAGGGACGCGACCGGCAGTCAAAAACATCTATTAGGTGGCGGGGCCGTTCTATCGGCTGACAGGCCGTATCACCAGCTGAAGGATGGAGGTCAGCTGATGAGCTTGGTATTATCCTCAGCTGAGGACAGTACCAAGGAGTTATACGGAGTTAGCCAAGGAGAGAATGCGAGAAACCTGTCAGCTATAGAGGACGGTAGTCAATTTAAGACAGGAAGGCAGAGAATGAGGCAAATGACAGCTGAGCTGAGAAGAGGAGAACTGAAGGGAGGACAGAAACCAACTGAAGAGCAGGGGAAAGCAGTCAAATGAAAAGAAGACATACCTACAGAGATACGAACAGCTATCAGCCGAGAATACAACGGTTCATCTAGGAGAGGACAGCGGTGCGGTCACTTGAGAAGACAACAATCACTTTAGGAAAGGACAGCAGTCACTTTAAGAGAGAAAACAATGGTCACTTTAGGAAAAGACAGCGGTCAGTTGGCAGTAAAGCCATCTGCCGGGAACCAGCAATCACCAGTCTATTCACGCAGTTTCGCACAGTCTCTCTAGCAGGCGGTACGTGACAGTTTGAAGTCTCTGTGTGGTCGTCGCCGGCGCACTGACCTCAATTCAGTGACATGGCAAGAACGACACTGACAGCGCGCAGTGCCCGGCGCCTCAGAGCGTCAGACGGGATGAGGGTGCACGCGAGAGGAATGCTCGAGAGGAATGCTCGAGAGGAACGCTCGAGAGAGGAGAGCCTGAGCATCACGGGAGGTTGAATCGTGGCAGCTGAACATAGGAGAGAATCGTGGACTATTCTCTCCACGATTAGTCCACGACTAATCGTGGAGATTAGTCGTGCACCCTCATCTCGTCTGAGGGTGCACGACCTCAGAATTCAGATAGTACAGTTTTAGTAGTACAGAACGTCTGGAATAAACGTCAATAAATAAATATTCAATTTGCAAGAGCCAATCCCGTTATGAATTTTAGAGTGGGGCCCTGTTTTAAACATCAAACTAAAACAAAATTGACAGAAAAATATTAAATTAATCCTTCATTGACTGATCATTCCCGGCGTGTTTTAGCAATGGCTTCATCAGAATGGAGCAGTCCAGGCAGCAAGCCATATCCATAATGAAGATTGGCAATCACATTTCCCCAAAACTACCACCATAAGCGTGCTCCCCCTCCCCTCCTCTCCCGCCCCTGTCTGCCTATCCAGCCAGGCGTCTGTCCACTATTCGGCGTGCATACATTCTACATGAGCTGCACTGCCGGCCGGTGGCTGGTATCGATTTCCGTCTGTTTGCCGACCACCTGAGTCACGTGTCATGCCCCGGGGGCATTTGGCAGCATTGTTTAGGGCGGGAATGGATACAGGTGGTGGTAAAAGCTGTAGGTCAGAAGGGGGAGTGGGGGCACGAACCAGGAAGAACATAAAAAGGACATTCTTGGAATCCATCCAGCTTATTGGTCCATTACTGAATGAAAGAGGGGAAACTTTAAAGCTAAAATACACGGAAAGACGAAGACAAATAATTCAGAATAACACCAGTTGCATTTACCAAACAATTCAAAGAAAGTTTCAGTTCCAACTTCAATAAAGCGATGACATGCAAGTTGATTTCATTGTTACGACCACGCCCTACCAAAAACCCCTGCAGAGTGAAAAGGCCGTCATGAACCCAAGGGTACCGAACAGCACCCATGCACCCAACACCCATCGCGTGCGGCACGATCACTATGACCCGCCCATTCCACCCACACCATGTCGTAGCCTTCTTTGTTGCTCATGAACTCCTTTGAGCAGCCCAAGCCACCGAGGGAGCAGCACTGAGGCGGTAAGGTCCATCCGCCGGCCGGATCGATGGTAAAAGCAGCCTTGTTGCCCGCCGGATTACATCGATCAACTAGCGAGCGGTGGCAGCAGCCACAGAGGGAGAGAGGAAGGGAGAGGAGGGGAGGGGAGGGAGGGATGAAAGGAGAGGACTGAATAAGCGCCAGACTCGGCACGCAGGATTCATCCTCTCCTCTCTGATCTCCTTCGTTCTCTTGACTCGCGCTCAATCTATTCACTGCTGCGATGCGTAACATGGGCGATTGCGTCCAACTCGCGAGGTGCAACACGGAACAAAACGCAGCGGTGGCTGCGGACGCGGCCGGCCCGAGGCAGTCCCAACCGGGTCGCTGGTGCTGCCCTCATCCCGGCAGCGGCGACCTCTCAAACTAGTTGACCGCGCGGGGCGGGTGCTCGACGTGGGCCGGTTTGTTCAGTGGCTCGTTCACCACAGTAATATTAGCCGGGCGATAAAACTCGAGAGCAAGAGGCAGGAGCGCTCGTTTGCTACTTCCCGAGGCTCGAGGGTCTATTAGACATCCGCAACGGTGGTCCAAGTCGCAGCTCAACCGATGTTCCATTACACCAGGATATAGCATACACCGGGGTACGGTTGCCCGCCTTCTGTCTCGCCCACTTTCAGCAGAAAGTGCAGTTTGTTGAGAGACCAATCCACTGTTCACCAGAGGTCGCTGTTTTCAGTAGATTAGGTACTGTTTTCGACAGGTCAAGCAACCAACTACCCTCAAGAGCTCGACCCACGGTTTCCGACGGGTCACTCCACCGTTCTAGGTAGGTCACCCGACTGCCCCGGAGACCCGGAGTTCAGGTGAGTGGTCCGGAACTCCGGGAACTCCGGAGCCCGGAGCAGAGTCCGCCCGGAGGCCGGAGGCGGTGTGCTCTGGCCTCTCGGAGGCTGGTGATTCATATGAGAGGTGACTGGGCTCCGGGTGGTGGTACGGACCGGTACCGGCCACGGGGCGACCCGGGATGACTAGACGGGATAGAGACGGGAAGGGAGAAGGGCCAGAAGAGATAGGGTCAGGGACGGAATGGGACGACATGATTGGGTGACATCTGCTAAGTAGACAGGTGAAGGTGGCCGGTGGGCAAGGTGACCAGACCACTGACCAGTGATCATGAACGTGACCAAACTTTCCTCCAGCTTCATACCGAGGCAACGGCTTTCGGACCTATTCGTGCGATCGTGAACGGAAAGGAAAGCGACCTGTTGTTGACACAATAACAAGCAATCTCTGCGATCAAATGTTGTCCGTTACTTAGGGATTATTATACCAAATGATGAAATAGATCCATGTTTAACCAGCGCAATCCTCTCAAAATCGCCAGTTAGGCCCAGTTAGATCGCCTTGGTGTAACCTTCCCTGTCTCTGCACCAACTCTGCAAACAGACAAGAGGAAAGTCCAGAGAGCGAGCAATCAGTCTAACGCTCGTGACCACGCGTTCAAAGCACCACCCACTTTAGGTCGAGCCAGACTGCTGTCAAACCAACTCTCCGGTGCCGCCAGCTCCAGTTCTGGACAGCTGTCTCCCGATCAAATCGGCCGATATGGTCCTCAATTTCCCTAACATAGCGAGACACTGAGCTATGGACCGACCGGCTCGCTCGCTCCAGTTTTAGGACAAACGTCGACGCAAGGAAACTGGAGAGGACTGAGCTCCGCATTGAAATCATCTCAAGATCGCCTCGACCAGACGGAAATTAAGCCGGTGTGGCCACGACGAAATGCCGACATTTTAGTGCACACAAGAGAGTCGCTAAAAATAAATGATGTCGCCAGTCGCCTTGACAACTGGTGACGACAAGTGAGGTTCTGAGATATATCGTTCATCTGAATATCTAATATTCCACAGCATAATGCAAACCGTGCCCTGACAGAACACCATACCTGTAGCATCCAGCAACCCCATGTTCCGCGTCTCAACATAAGGGAGCTGAGGGCACCGACATTTCATACCGGACTTATTTTACGGAACATTCTCCAGAGGGAAGCCCCGATGTCGTCAGCAGGCGATGGAGGGAAGCTGGCCTTCGTCACGGAAAACATTTGACTTTCAAAGTGCGTCTTCGACCCGAGACAAGCATCTTCAGAGGCTGATCCAGGATCGGAGCCAAAAGGGGGCTTAAAACGGAAGCGCTTCCAAAGGAAGGAAAATGGCACGAAAGATGTTCACCTAGTTTGGATCAATTGGCATGTTAAAACTGACCATACGCTCATAATATCAGAGAAATTGATGAAAAATCCAAAACTTGAATCACATCATATCCTCTTACTCCAATGCGGTGCATCCCTCTTTCTGGATCCGCCAGCGTCTAAAAATGACATCGAGTTCAGTCTTGTCCCCGTTCCTAACCTACAGATGAATTAGACCGATCTCCACGACCATCTTTAGCCGCGCCCCACACCCACCGAACCACTCCTGCACCGTAGCGAACTGTCACGGCTCACGGCAGCTGGCTCACACTCACGGTGTGCCTCCTCGCACTGACGTGATTCTCACGGAAATCGGGCCACCACGGGCTGAGCTGAGAATTGTGTGAAGCTGTAACCAGCAGCCGAAGGCGATGGAGAATTGTGGGTCGCTGACACGGAATTTGAGCGGCGCTGGATTTCAGCGGGTTTTGTTTGAAAAGTGAATACTATGCTATCTTATCACAAGTGCTTATCTTATGTGCTTTGGCCGCTTGTTAGCGTTTGAGTCGTAACTCAATCGCAAGGGTCAAGGGTGAAGCTGCTAATCCGCTATATCTCCAAAAACTTTCGGGACCTGTTGTCCTTCCTTCAAAATATCAAGATAACGTTTATTTCTGTGTTCTAAACGATAAATTTCAATGTGTCAAACAATAAAACCAGCTACATCTTCGCACATCCAACGCACAAAGGGTTAGGGTAGTTCAAAATACATTTTCAATTCTCCTGTTGATTCGTTGTATGACAGCCGCAAGCATATTCCCTGTCCACCATCTCATCACCCAGCCTATTACACCGTGATTAACCATACCCTCATTCGCTAGCATACAGCTCATCGCCATGCAAAGAAAGCTCCTTCAATGACTTGTTTGCCTGAACAGCCCTTTCTCCCGTTCATCACCTAGAAGGAAAGCGGTCTAACGTCGAGTGAACGGTGACGCTGATTGCCAGCCCAGCGTCTTCCTGTGTTCTCACGGCAGTGACGAGCAGTGACGAGCTGCCCGCGGAGTCCGCACCGGATGTCCGGACCCGGGGAGGGAGAGTTGGGAGGTGAGTGATTCCCAGGGTGAGTATCAGCGTGATTCCCGGAGGGTAGCGGCTGGGAAGTACGGATTTATGTGATGGAAGGAAGCCAGAAGAGAGTTGCAAAATGTGATGACACATAGAGAGTAAGGTAAATACTGATTATCACATAGGGATGATACCGATAATTCTAGGAACACCAATGCTCTAGCTGTTTTTGAGAAAGCAACTACAAATCCAACTTGGAAGGCAGAAAATACGAGTTCAAGTCCCAATCAAGTAAAGCAGCTAATACTAAGTTGATTCAAATAATTTTAACCGTTCCTCTCTAAGTAGAATAAAAATGTCATTTATCTGCGTAAAGATGATATTCCGCAGTTCATTCAACGTGACAATATTCCAGGAAACCCCAAGCCACCGTCTTCCTCAACACCATATCAGAAAGTCAACTCCGACAAGAGGTCAGGGGTCGGCTCGCCTCGGGCGAAACCTGACCTTTTCCGACCTGTCAGCCCAACTCTGACCTGAGGCCTGCCGTGTTCCGTCACGTGACAAAGTTCATCGGTCTCTGTCAGTGATGAAGCCAGATGGACTCTAGAAAGTGGCTTTGGAAGCAGAGATGTCAATTTCGGTCTCAGATGAATGGAAGATAATTGTGGAATAACATAGTGCCAGCTATACTTTGACACCAACGGGAAATCAGACAGAAGCGAAACAGGAAAACAAAAGGGCGTTTTTTGGCATGCCTGCTCGGTCACCACATTACCCGCGGTTTGTTCAGACATCCATGCATCTAGACCATCAAACCACGATACGTAACCTGCAAATAACCCACCGTAAATCAGACCACTTGTCGAATGCACTGAAACGCTCGCAGCACGAACCTACGATAGAATACAATCCCATAACCAGCCCCGCAAATCAAAATATCGCCCGATCGCATGTTTAGCTAGACCGCCTCGCTCATCGCTTCGTGTGTTGTATAACCTTCGCAGGCACGAACGCCATACGAAGCGCCATCACGGAACACCGCAGGTAGGCAAGCCAAGCGGTAGTCCGCCTGGTGAGCTCAAGCTCGTAAAGAGCCGCACCCGGCGACTAGCTAGTGGGTAGCCTGAGCGGACAGCGGGGCAGTCACAGCGACACAGCGGGGCAGCGGATAGCGGCTTAGCGGCAGTGGGATTCGCCCCCACACAGCGAGGCGCTGTTCCTCCCGCTACCCCTCCCCTAGGGGGGAGGACCGGTTACGGTACCACCTGTTTGGTAGGCTGGAAGCCGGTCACCAGGGGGGGGAGGGTCGGGAGGGGAATACAGGTCACGTGTACTGTATACTTTGCCGCAGGGGACGAAGGAGGACGCGAACTTTGCAGACCGTGATGAGTAAGGATTAGGATATAGGTCGTGGGCAGAAAATTGGAAATGTTTAGGTCGGGAACTGGGACTCGTCACGTATGACGTTGTTTGGTTTTTTAGATGCTTACGTAAGCATTTCTGGGGACTCCCTCTGTGCGTATCTTCGTTTGACTCACCAATTGCAGATTGCAAATATAACGCGAGACTTTGGTCCGAGTTGATTTCTGACGACTTAGAGAACAAAGAGCTCCGCTGAGGGCGATTCTCGGTTCGCCCACCCGTCGTCGGTTATTCAGTTATTCACATTCGTTCTCGCTCCGTTCAAAGCTATAGCGCGAGTTCTCAGACTTACCCAGCGCTGCACTGTCGTCTCGCTGAATGAGATCCAGGAAGAAATTCGTCACATAGTAGAGATGCTCCATGCCCTTGGGGTCGAACTCATCCGAAGACCGGTAACTGGCGTTCAGTTTCGGTGATGAATACCTCACTGGTTCGAACGGTAGCACACTGCGGGTTTCCACCCCATCCTGGGCGAGCGCTGCACCACTCAGCACCAACACCACCACCACCACAGGCGTCATAGTCACCAATCCCGACACCACCCGCGGTTTGGAGAAGAGTCGCGCACTGGCCTCCATTATGGAGGAGTCACTGCACCAACGCGGACCTCTCTTCCTGGAGGCTGAGCGCGGACTGCCGCCTGCCGCCACAGCGGACGGGACTGGACGTAGCGAGCCCGCCGGCCGCCGCCGCCGCCGCCCGGCGCCCGAGCGTTGAACCTCGGCGCTCGTGACGTCACCGCCGCCGCCGCCGCCGGCTATGTGACGTCATCGCCGCTAGCTGTGACGTCACAGTGATCCAGCCAGCCGGCTGGCCGCAGAGGCTGTGGGTAAATGGCAGCGTTAGTGGGATCTGGCGGTGGAATGGAGAACTAGAAGGCCAATGATAGGTGGTCGCTGAAAATGGAAAAAGTTCAGCAAAATATGGGGCCTGGAGTTAGTCACCGATCAAATATATAAGAGGATTAGGTATGTAGAAATCGAAAACATTCGTTATTATAAAGGTGGCCATTTAAATAGGTATCGTTTACCGGCTACTAACGTTTAGCTCACTCACGGATGTCACAGGTTACGTAATCAGGGAGAAAGGAATTTTTATTTACACTAAACAACGGAACACCAATAGGTGCAGTCTGGCAAAGCTCGCGGATTCCTTGAAATATTTGAATGTCATGTCACAGGGCTGATGCTTTAATGTTAAGGCCGCTGGGGGATCGTGCGCGTGCCACAAGTCGTAACACATATGTATTTCCGTTTTCTTCATGATAAATGGATACAAGCCTTGAAGAATAACAAACGGTTCACGATTTACAAATCATTCTCCGTCGCGAGCATTCTGTCATTTGTTCGCAGATCACGAACCCATAAATTTGTAACCGTGATCCCCAGGTCGCTAGCGACGCCTTCGTGACCTAAATGTAACCACTCACGAAACCATCACGAAGAAGCGTCACGGGATCACGAGGTCATGGCAGAGCGTTACGCCCATAAAATCTGGTCAAATATGAGGTGTAACATTATGAAAAGTGTACAAGCTGCCATACGTTACGGACGCCGTAAGAGAAAGAGAGCGAGTTGATAAAATATCGCGGAGGCGATCGTGGTGGCAAAGCGAGTTTTCTTAGAAGATAATTGTGGCATATGATATGGTGTTTGCATGTGACAGTGAAACTTTTCATGTGGTGTGATGCAAAATCAAGCCATTGAACAGTTTTTTTTTTTAAATAACAAGATGAGATGTTTGTTTCGGGTGTATCTTCATTTCATAGTGTTCAATCCCTCTTTTCATCCCCCAACCTTCCCCTCTCCTCTCCCTCTCTCTCTCTCTCTCTCTCTCTCTCTCTCTCTCTCTCTCTCTCTCTCTCTCTCTCTCTCTCTCTCTCTCTCTCTATCTATGGCTCTCTCCACCCTCATTCTCGGCCACGGGTGCCAAATATCCCGACGTCTCTCAGAGGCTCTGGTTGTTGGCACCAGCCCTCGTCCGAGACACAAACAGACACGTTACAGAGGCCCATCGAAAGGCGGGCCCACCTCCGGTGACGGTTCTTTAGAGGTCTTGGGTCGTCGCGTAGAAAAAAAACACACACACAGAGAGAAAGGTTATGTATGACGCTCGGGTAATGCACGTATCACGTAAGGTCAGCATGAGGGTTAGATCTAGGAGCTGGAGGCCTAAAAACTCGCAAATGGAAATGGTCTGTAGCTTGTAAAAGGACTATTAGCGTTCACCCTCTCCCTGAAGTAATAGTTACGGCATTACTAAGGAAGGATGTTTCATTCTATTCTCACAATCTTACAATGCATTCTTACGAATTATACCAACACACAATCGAGTCACTCCTTCCTTCTCATTCGTTTTTTTCCCCGCCTGCAACGCCGCAATCTCTGCCCAATATCCATCCACCCATCTCGATCATTTTCCCAATCATCTCCCTTCCCTCCCCGCCTCCCCGGAGAATTTCCGCACCAGCCCCATAGGACCGCCGTGGTAGTCGCGGCACGACTCGGGCCGTGTCGAGAGCCGTTACCTGGGAGCTAAGTGACGGTCTCAGTTAGAGACTGGCCGGTGGAGCCGCCAGAGCCCTGGTTTGAGCTGGGAATGGCCCGGTCGAGCAGTGCCGTGATTGGGGAATGGTGGGACTGACACGGGGCGGGACCCTTCTGATGGTGGGGATGAGGAAGTCAGCTATAGTTCGTTTTTTTTTTCAAAAGGACTCTTGCTCCAAGTATGTTTTTCGAAAAAGCACGCGTTTTAGCGAGCAAAACGAGCAAAAACTGAACCAGGAGGAGCCCTCCTGTAAATGGGCATACATGAGCCCGTTGGAGGGAGGCCTAAATAATAAATAAAAAAAAAAACCAGAGAAACTCGAACGTCGCCTTATTTTAACATGTGAAGTATTCCTGATGATTTCCATACGTGCGTTTTGGAGCCAGATATGAGAACAGTGGTGACGTCATGCTGTCGAACTTGTATTGCAGTGTAACGTATAACTATCATGGACGAAACCGCTTACTCGATTATAACCTCGGCAACAGTGAAAAACGAAGTATCCCCCAAATTCTTCAAAACTTTGTCCCATCTTACGGACATTGGGTGCCTGCTGCCACCAGTGACGTCATCAAAGTATGCTAATTTTTCAGGACACAATTTCCGGGTACTTACCGTGCACAATTTGAAATCGGATATTTTTCATCGGTAAGAAATTCTTGGCCAGACGCTGAAGCTTGGCTGAAGCTGCCAGAACTCACGTGAGAGCTTTGGTAATGCACTTTGAGCCAGCGTCCTTTTGAAAAAAACGAACTATAGTGAAATTTGAAAATACGATAAGCCAGCGAACTTACGGTGTGCAAGGGATAGCAAAGTAGGTAACGCAGCTGCTAGGTATTTGAAAACAGAATGACACTATAAGTAATCATTTATCAAAATGAAACGTACCTATTGACTCGTTTTATTTATTTATTTTTGTCCCGTACAATGTTTATGTACGTAAAGCATCGCTGGCATCTGGGTTGACTGGCATCGTTTCAAGTGAATTAATACATTTATAACTTTCTAAACCATATTTCAGTAAACATAGCAGAAAAAAATAAAAACCTTCATTACGTCATGTCACCAAAGGAAGAAAATGAGCCTACCGAAAGAATATTAGTTACACAAGACATGTAAACAATGTTAAATCAGGTGATATCTGATTAAGAAGGCTCACGCCAAATTCCCCCCCCCCCCTCCCCATAGAACACGTAGAACTTCCGCAATCTGTTCCAGACTTAGGTAGTTGGGGCGTGCGGCACCTGATTCGAGAAGTTTTGGTATGACTTTCCCCTTAGCTTGAACAGCTGCGCAAGTTGGAATACTTGGAACAAACACGCTCAGTAGACACTCTAACGATCTTCCTGGCTTGCAATGGAACTCTTGCACAAAGTTCGCAAAAGAAAACAGGCAAGTGCAGAGGTTACGACAAGTTCTTTAGCAACGACGTGCCTCAAAGATTGAAAGGGTGAGGGGCAGTTTTGCCATGTTTTATATAAAATATGGGATGAAAAATGATAGGTGATGTGGAAGATGGCTCGGGGGGAGTTATAATCCTGCACATCCTTGCGCTTTATTTGTGACAGAAACTGCTGAATTTCTGGTCGATCTAATCCAGCTTTTTACGGGATATAATTGCTATAAGAACATAATTGAATAAAATTTACGTAAACAAGTTATTTTTCCTGAAAGTCACTGAAAAGAGCAAAAAGTATGTGTCAAGCATACAAATTGAGCACTTAGGTAGTCAGCGACGAACCGATGTTAATTTTGAATAATATCGGTTGATATCTGATTTTATAAGACAACACAAATATACAGCAGTGTTAGTGCCAGAGCGGCAAGTTCGAATGAATTTCCTACAAAATGCTTTCGCTGATGCATGTAAATTGGATATGTAAAGACAAAACTCGATACATAATTCGTAATATAAGATACATCCGACAAAGTAGAATTACCCAGCTCGAAATTCGGTTACGGACGGCTGCTCATTATGGACACAGCCAAGTCGTATGTCCATCAGAGAGCTGACTGGAAACTCTAAAACAGAGGAGTATGCATAATCATCTTTATTAGGTCACTTGAATGACAGCATTTCTTCAACATTGAGCATAAGCCACATTTGAGTCGCTTCAGTAACATTTATTTTCGCAGAATCCCGTCACATCTGACATGAAAACGCGTCCGAAATGCCAATAAGCTGGCTAAAACACGTCTAATTTTGCTCTTTTCTTTGCAATGTCCACGCACTGAGCCACTCAAAAAATAATTTAACGCATTAAGCCGTGGCGACAGTCTGTTAAAGCGCGTCTCAACCATTCCCATGCAGAGACAAACCCGAGATTTCTCCCAGTCGTAACTGCGACGCTCTCCATGAAATGTCTGCCAGTCGTCAGATTTGTTCCCATTCTGGCTTCCCTCGGCCGTTTGGGGAGGGTTTTACTGGGCCACACTGGTCGGCCGATCGGTCGGCAGATCATTGTGCGCTCCAGATGCCACCCGTCATTGTAAGGGCCGATTCTGAACCGAGGCGATGGTGTGCTCCTCGAAGCTGCTTTTCCGTCCGAGAACGTATTTCGAGCGTGTAAAAGAACAAACCGCCGATAAAGCAAACATTGAAATGACATGAACGAAGGTAATGATTCATCTCGGAACGCGTTATCCCGGCAAGAAAGTTATTCTGGGAAGAATAAGATCGGGATGCCGCGTCATGAACAAAGTTCAAACAAGATTGTGGGTGCTGATACTTCAGGGAAAATGTTTCCGACTGCGATACTGTCTGGCACATAAAGTCATAGAAGACAGCAAGAATGAGGTCGCCTGTTTAACATGTCTAATAACACAGATGAACACACACAAACGAGGCAATGGAAACCATCTCTCAATCATTTACAAGCATATATACGTTAATAAAAGTACCGACTTTTAGCACCATTCTATAGGGTGGATGCAGAAGGCAAATCACACTAGCATCGAGTTGGGGCAAAATGTCAGCGAAAATTAAAACCTTCTGTATCGGTCACCAACAAACACGAATCAACAATGCAAGTCGAAATCATAGAAAAATGGGATGGTTGCAAAGGGCCATGGCCTATAATTCAGTTAAAGTTACATCAATTACACACAAAAAAACATAGCCCACTGAAAACAGCTGTTTACATTTACACTGTGGGCCTGGATAGAATCCGTAGTTCTGTTTTGTTTCATGGCTGAGTCATCATCTTATTCACCGAAGCACAACCAATCGATGGAATCGACTTTGTGGCGCCCTTCACCGTCCCCTACGTAATATTGATCGTCAATAATGTTCCCGGGTAATATTAGTGATACCAAGGCATGACTCACAGAGGGGCATTACTGTTGTCTACCCGGCAAACTGTCGGTTTGCCGTACCGATGACTCTGGAATCAATACCTTCGCTCGACGGGCCCCGAGTCAAACCTACCTCAACACTGAACATTGAGATAGGTTTGACGAATTATGTTGAAGTAATGACTGGATGGATAAGACATATAATATGATTGTTGTTAATGATCTCCCGAAAAGTGGCCGGGGTGACAAAATCCTCACCTGACTGTGACTCTACTGTAGTTCAATACTGTCATTAGTGTCATCTCATTAGATGCTCCTCGTTCTGCCACGATCGATTGATAGTGACTGACAAATAACAGTAACCATAACTGACTACCTGTTAAGACGTCTTAGATAACTAAGCACTAGACCGATGGAAAGAAGAATCAGTACGAACTACGACGCTACTAGAAAGGCTCCGTAGGTAAGCAGTGACCCCTTTAATCGCCACATCTAAACCGCATTTTATATCACGATCCCCATCATGAACCCGTCAAAGTTGACCCATCTCGTCGCCAATATCTAGATCAGCAATGTATCGCAGAACATGATCCTCAAAAGCGCAAACATTTCGGAAACGAGCGTTTCGATGGCAGCACTCCAAGCAGCTGGCACTTTGCCGACACATAAAAAACTCTGCCACCCGGGAAAGTAGTGAAGGGATCCGCTCTGGCGCCGTGTGAGGACGTAAACAAAGGAGGCGGGAGATGCCGTGGCGCAGGCGGCAAGATGCAGAGGCGATACCGAGCGGCGATCGATGCTGTAGTTTGGGTAATGGATCGGCAGCGAGGCGCGTAAAAATCAGCGACCAAAGGCCGGGAGATAGAGGAATTACGGGGACTCGGAGGAAGTTGGGGATGGGGAGGGCAAGAAGTAATCCTGGGGCGAGGAGTGAGCTTAGGCGTGAACTTGATATAAAGTTTGTCCGGATGGTAAAAATAATCAATAAAACCCGACAATGTTCAGAAGTACCTAATGAGCGAAGAAGCCTTTAACTTTTTAAATGACGCTGGTTGACATATCTCTTAGGCGTGCGTCGTGTATCGTGAAACCGCTCGACTGCTCGTTCTTACGATGAATAAGAGAAACAGGCCACCACATACAAGCGGCCACACACATTGGCACCATAATTCGAGAGGTCGACCTTCCCTTTCTCTTTCCCTGGGACATTACAAGCTAGAAGACTCAGACTCCAAAACAAAACTTCCCAGGTGCGAAGCGACACAAAGCTCTTGTGGCTAATGCCCAGCTTGGCCCGAGTTCAAGGACGACACGAGAAGAAAGCCGATGAGGCGACTGATCCGGGGGAGAGGAGGGAGAGAGAGAGAGAGAGAGAGAGAGAGAGAGAGAGAGAGAGAGAGAGAGAGAGAGAGAGAGAGAGAGAGAGAGAGAGAGAAAGAGAGAGAGAGAGAGAGAGAAAGAGAAAGAGAAAGAGAAAGCGAGAGGGACAGAGAGAGGAACAGAGAGAGGAGAGAGAGAGAGAGAGAGAGAGAGAGAGAGAGAGAGAGAGAGAGAGAGAGAGAGAGAGAGAGAGAGAGAGAGAGAGAGAGAGAGAGAGAGAGAGAGAGAGAGAGAGAGAGAGAGAGAGAGAGAGAGAGAGAGAGAGAGAGAGAGAGAGAGAGAGAGAGAGAGAGAGAGAGAGAGAGAGAGAGAGAGAGAGAGAAGCGGTTCGCTGCAGCGAAGTGTGGGATTAGACCCAGGAGAGGTGGAGGGGAAAGAAATTAAGATTTAATCGGGTTGGAGATTAAAGTGGAAGGGAAGCTTCCGGCTGGCCGAAGGAACGGTGGCTATCCGGAGCGCTGTTCGGTGTCGGTTTTTATCAGCACGCTGCCAGTTTTCCCATATGTATCGAAGTTACTTGCGGGCTTTTCTCGGCTTCTTCCGCTAATAAAAAGCCAGAAAAACAGCTAACTGGCAAGTGGCAGTTTGCTGTTAAACACGGCGTCGAAACAGCACTCCCTTATCGCAAAGGGCATGCTAATTGCTAGATCTATCAAAAGGGATTTAATCGTCGATGATTTAGAAGAGATCAAGACTTAGTGCCCTGGTCAAGACTACTGAACTCTTAAAAAAGAACGCATCAAGGATGAGGCCGAATGACAATGTGTCATAACTTCTAGTGCTCTGCAGGGGAGAATGGAGAGCCTCTCGCCTCTCGTCTTCTGACGCTAAAAAACGGCTCGGTCTTGGGACACAGTCCGGTAAGACGCATCAGTTCCATATACCTACAGCTACCACTAATCAAACATGAACGCAGCAGCTGTGCGACCTTTGCGTGTCACCGCGGACCGCAGACGAAGCTGATTATTGGCCGGTGAACCGTTATCGCTATAGCAGCAATAAGCCGTCTCCATCAATAACAGGAACTCCGACGTCATTCGAGTCGGGATCTTAGGGATGTGTCCTATAACATCGGCGTCGTCAACGTACCCGTATGCACGTAAAAATCGATATAAGGGCATTTCTTTTCCCTCGGACTTAGCAGTTAGCAGTATGACAGGGGTATCAGTATGACGCTCAGTGCTCGGTAATTATTTTTCGCACTACAGAAGGCACGGACAATGGACATACTGGGTATTCATTCATTGTTTTATGAAACTTCATTCAAAATTTTAATATTTTACTTAAGATTATAATCTCAGGCATAATCTGATTGTCACAGAATTGTATTTAATCAATGAGTGCGTAAATTGCTTGTTAACGGTACATGCTTCGCACCCACGGAAGTGCATGTCCGTGAAGTTGGCGACGTCGCCAGCGACTTTTCCAGCGACGAGCCCCGATTTTAGCCAAAACCTCGTCCAAGGTCAATTGGACCATGAGGATCACGAAAATCGAACCCATTCACCCCTAAACCTTGACCTTCAAGGTCAAATTCAAGGTCAAAGGACGGGGAACTGAAAAAGTGCCACTAAATATTGTCCGATTTTCAAAATTTTGGCACCAAAATGTAGCGCGTGCAAAGTTCTAGCCGCACATCGAAAACCATTTTCATCAAGGTCAAACTTCAAGGTCAAATTCAAGGTCAAAGGACGGGGAACTGAAAAAGTGCCACTAAATATTGTCCGATTTTCAAAATTTTGACACCAAAATGTAGCGCGTGCAAAGTTCTAGCCGCACATCGAAAACCATTTTCATCAAGGTCAAACTTCAAGGTCAAATTCAAGGTCAAAGGACGGGGAACTGAAAAAGTGCCACTAAATATTGTCCGATTTTCAAAATTTTGGCACCAAAATGTAGCGCGTGCAGAGTTCTAGCCGCACATCGAAAACCATTTTCATCAAGGTCAAACTTCAAGGTCAAATTCAAGGTCAAAGGACGGGGAACTGAAAAAGTGCCACTAAATATTGTCCGATTTTCAAAATTTTGGCACCAAAATGTAGCGCGTGTAAAGTTCTAGCCGCACATCAAAAACCATTTTCATCAAGGTCAAACTTCAAGGTCAAATTCAAGGTCAAAGGACGGGGAACTGAAAAAGTGCCACTATATATTGTCCGATCTTCAAAATTTTGGCACCAAAATGTAGCGCGTGCAAAGTTCTAGCCGCACATCGAAAACCATTTTCATCAACGTCAAACTTCAAGGTCAAATTCAAGGTCAAAGGACGGGGAATTTTAAAAGTGCTACGTCACCAGCGACTTTTCCAGCGACGAGCACCGATTTTAGCCAAAACCTCGTCCAATGTCAAGTGGACCATGAGGATCACGAAAATCGAACCCATTCACCCCTAAACCTTGACCTTCAAGGTCAAATTCAAGGTTAAAGGACGGGGAACTGTAAAAGTGCCACTAAATATTGTCCGATTTTCAAAATTTTGGCACCAAAATGTAGCGCGTGCAAAGTTCTAGCCGCACATCGAACACCATTTTCATCAAGGTCAAACTTCAAGGTCAAATTCAAGGTCAAAGGACGGGGAACTGAAAAAGTGCCACTAAATATTGTCTGATTTTCAAAATTTTGGCACCAAAATGTAGCGCGTGCAAAGTTCTAGCCGCACATCGAAAACCATTTTCATCAAGGTCAAAATTCAAGGTCAAATTCAAGGTCAAAGGACGGGGAACTGAAAAAGTGCCACTAGATATTGTCCGATCTTCAAAATTTTGGCACCAAAATGTAGTGCGTGCAAAGTTCTAGCCGCACATCGAAAACCATTTTCATCAAGGTCAAACTTCAAGGTCAAATTCAAGGTCGAAGGACGGGGAACTGAAAAAGTGCCACTAAATATTGTCCGATTTTCAAAATTTTGGCACCAAAATGTAGCGCGTGCAAAGTTCTAGCCGCACATCGAAAACCATTTTCATCAAGGTCAAACTTCAAGGTCAAATTCAAGGTCAAAGGACGGGGAACTGAAAAAGTGCCACTAAATATTGTCCGATTTTCAAAATTTTGGCACCAAAATGTAGCGCGTGCAAAGTTCTAGCCGCACATTGAAAACCATTTTCATCAAGGTCAAACTTCAAGGTCAAATTCAAGGTCAAAGGACGGGGAACTGAAAAAGTGCCACTAAATATTGTCCGATTTTCACAATTTTGGCACCAAAATGTAGCGCGTGCAAACTTCTAGCCGCACATCGAAAACCATTTTCATCAAGGTGAAACTTCAAGGTCAAATTCAAGGTCAAAGGACGGGGAACTGAAAAAGTGCCACTAAATATTGTCCGATTTTCAAAATATTGGCACCAAAATGTAGCGCGTGCAAAGTTCTAGCCGCACATCGAAAACCATTTTCATCAAGGTCAAACTTCAAGGTCAAATTCAAGGTCAAAGGACGGGGAACTGAAAAAGTGCCACTAAATATTGTCCGATTTTCAAAATTTTGGCACCAAAATGTAGCGCGTGCAAAGTTCTAGCCGCACATCGAAAACCATTTTCATCAAGGTCAAACTTCAAGGTCAAATTCAAGGTCAAAGGACGGGGAACTGAAAAGGTGCCACTAAATATTGTCCGATTTTCAAAATTTTGGCACCAAAATGTAGCGCGTGCAAAGTTCTAGCCGCACATCGAAAACCATTTTCATCAAGGTCAAACTTCAACGTCAAATTCAAGGTCAATGGACGGGGAACTGAAAAAGTGCCACTAAATATTGTCCGATTTTCAAAATTTTAGCACCAAAATGTAGCGCGTGCAAAGTTCTAGCCGCACATCGGCTAGAATAAAGTTCCCCGTCCTTTGACCTTGAGTTTGACCTTGAAGTTTGACCTTGATGAAAATGGTATTCGATGTGCGGCTAGAACTTTGCACGCGCTACATTTTGGTGCCAAAATTTTGAAGATCGGACAATATTTAGTGGCACTTTTTCAGTTCCCCGTCTTTTGACCTTGAATTTGACCTTGAAGTTTGACCTTGATGAAAATGGTTTTCGTTGTGCGGCTAGAACTTTGCACGCGCTACATTTTGGTGCCAAAATTTTGAAAATCGGACATTATTTAGTGGCACTTTTTCAGTTCCCCGTCCTTTGACCTTGAATTCGACCTTGAAGGTCAAGGTTTAGGGGTGAATGGGTTCGATTTTCGTGATCCTCATGGTCCAATTGACCTTGGACGAGGTTTTGGCTAAAATCAGTGCTCGTCGCTGGAAAAGTCGCTGGTGACGTAGCATTTTTAAAGTTCCCCGTCCTTTGACCTTGAGTTTGACCTTGAAAATTGACCTTGATGAAAATGGTTTTCGATGTGCGGCTAGAACTTTGCACGCGCTACATTTTGGTGCCAAAATTTTGAAGATCGGACAATATTTAGTTGCACTTTTTCAGTTCCCCGTCCTTTGACCTTGAATTTGACCTTGAAGTTTGACCTTGATGAAAATGGCTTTCGATGTGCGGCTAGAACTTTGCACGCGCTACATTTTGGTGCCAAAATTTTGAAAATCGGACAATATTTAGTGGCACTTTTTCAGTTCCCCGTCCTTTGACCTTGAATTTGACCTTGAAGTTTGACCTTGATGAAAATGGCTTTCGATGTGCGGCTAGAACTTTGCACGCGCTACATTTTGGTGCCTAAATTTTAAAGATCGGACAATATTTAGTGGCACTTTTTCAGTTCCCCGTCATTTGACCTTGAATTTGACCTTGAAGTTTGACCTTGATAAAAATGGTTTTCGATGTGCGGCTAAAACTTTGCACGCGCTACATTTTGGTGCCAAAATTTTGAAGATCGGACAATATTTAGTAGCACTTTTTCAGTTCCCCGTCCTTTGACCTTGAATTTGACCTTGAAGTTTGACCTTGATGAAAATGGCTTTCGATGTGCGGCTAGAACTTTGCACGCGCTACATTTTGGTGCCAAAATTTTGAAAATCGGACATTATTTAGTGGCACTTTTTCAGTTCCCCGTCCTTTGACCTTGAATGTGACCTTGAAGGTCAAGGTTCAGGGGTGAATGGGTTCGATTTTCATGATCCTCATGGTCCAATTGACCTTGGACGAGGTTTTGGCTAAAATCGGTGCTCGTCACTGGAAAAGTCGCTGGTGACGTAGCATTTTTAAAGTTCCCCGTCCTTTGACCTTGAATTTGACCTTGAAGTTTGACCTTGATGAAAATGGTTTTCGATGTGCGGCTAGAACTTTGCACGCGCTACATTTTGATGCCAAAATTTTGAAGATCGGACAATATTTAGTTGCACTTTTTCAGTTCCCCGTCCTTTGACCTTGAATTTGACCTTGAAGTTTGACCTTGATGAAAATGGTTTTCGATGTGCGGCTAGAACTTTGCACGCGCTACATTTTGGTGCCAACATTTTGAAGATCGGACAATATTTAGTGGCACTTTTTCAGTTCCCCGTCCTTTGACCTTGAATTTGACCTTGAAGTTTGACCTTGATGAAAATGGTTTTCGATGTGCGGCTAGAACTTTGCACGCACTACATTTTGATGCCAACATTTTGAAGATCGGACAATATTTAGTGGCACTTTTTCAGTTCCCCGTCCTTTGACCTTGAATTTGACCTTGAAGTTTGACCTTGATGAAAATGGCTTTCGATGTGCGGCTAGAACTTTGCACGCGCTACATTTTTGTGCCAAAATTTTGAAAATCTGACATTATTTCGTGGCACTTTTTCAGTTCCCCGTCCTTTGACCTTGAATTTGACCTTGAAGGTCAAGGTTTAGGGGTGAATGGGTTCGATTTTCGTGATCCTCATGGTCCAATTGACCTTGGACGAGGTTTTGGCTAAAATCGGTGCTCGTCGCTGGAAAAGTCGCTGGTGACGTAGCATTTTTAAAGTTCCCCGTCCTTTGACCTTGAGTTTGACCTTGAAGTTTGACCTTGATGAAAATGGTTTTCGATGTGCGGCTAGAACTTTGCATGCGCTACATTTTGGTGCCAAAATTTTGAAAATCGGACAATAATTTAGTGGCACTTTTTCAGTTCCCCGTCTTTTGACCTTGAATTTGACCTTGAAGTTTGACGTTGATGAAAATGGTTTTCGATGTGCGGCTAGAACTTCGCACGCGCTACATTTTGGTGCCAAAATTTTGAAAATCGGACATTATTTAGTGGCACTTTTTCAGTTCCCCGTCCTTTGACCTTGAATTTGACCTTGAAGGTCAAGGTTTCGGGGTGAATGGGTTCGATTTTCGTGATCCTCATGGTCCAATTGACCTTGGACGAGGTTTTGGCTAAAATCGGTGCTCGTCGCTGGAAAAGTCGCTGGTGACGTAGCATTTTTAAAGTTCCCCGTCCTTTGACCTTGAGTTTGACCTTGAAGTTTGACCTTGATGAAAATGGTTTTCGATGTGCGGCTAGAACTTTGCACGCGCTACATTTTGGTGCCAAAATTTTGAAAATCGGACAATATTTAGTGGCACTTTTTCAGTTCCCCGTCCTTTGACCTTGAATTTGACCTTGAAGTTTGACCTTGATGAAAATGGCTTTCGATGTGCGGCTAGAACTTTGCACGCGCTACATTTTGGTGCCAAAATTTTGAAAATCGGACATTATTTAGTGGCACTTTTTCAGTTCCCCGTCCTTTGACCTTGAATGTGACCTTGAAGGTTAGGTTCAGGGGTGAATGGGTTCGATTTTCATGATCCTCATGGTCCAATTGACCTTGGACGAGGTTTTGGCTAAAATCGGTGCTCGTCACTGGAAAAGTCGCTGGTGACGTAGCATTTTTAAAGTTCCCCGTCCTTTGACCTTGAATTTGACCTTGAAGTTTGACCTTGATGAAAATGGTTTTCGATGTGCGGCTAGAACTTTGCACGCGCTACATTTTGGTGCCAAAATTTTGAAGATCGGACAATATTTAGTTGCACTTTTTCAGTTCCCCGTCCTTTGACCTTGAATTTGACCTTGAAGTTTGACCTTGATGAAAATGGTTTTCGATGTGCGGCTAGAACTTTGCACGCGCTACATTTTGGTGCCAACATTTTGAAGATCGGACAATATTTAGTGGCACTTTTTCAGTTCCCCGTCCTTTGACCTTGAATTTGACCTTGAAGTTTGACCTTGATGAAAATGGTTTTCGATGTGCGGCTAGAACTTTGCACGCACTACATTTTGATGCCAACATTTTGAAGATCGGACAATATTTAGTGGCACTTTTTCAGTTCCCCGTCCTTTGACCTTGAATTTGACCTTGAAGTTTGACCTTGATGAAAATGGCTTTCGATGTGCGGCTAGAACTTTGCACGCGCTACATTTTTGTGCCAAAATTTTGAAAATCTGACATTATTTCGTGGCACTTTTTCAGTTCCCCGTCCTTTGACCTTGAATTTGACCTTGAAGGTCAAGGTTTAGGGGTGAATGGGTTCGATTTTCGTGATCCTCATGGTCCAATTGACCTTGGACGAGGTTTTGGCTAAAATCGGTGCTCGTCGCTGGAAAAGTCGCTGGTGACGTAGCATTTTTAAAGTTCCCCGTCCTTTGACCTTGAGTTTGACCTTGAAGTTTGACCTTGATGAAAATGGTTTTCGATGTGCGGCTAGAACTTTGCATGCGCTACATTTTGGTGCCAAAATTTTGAAAATCGGACAATAATTTAGTGGCACTTTTTCAGTTCCCCGTCTTTTGACCTTGAATTTGACCTTGAAGTTTGACGTTGATGAAAATGGTTTTCGATGTGCGGCTAGAACTTCGCACGCGCTACATTTTGGTGCCAAAATTTTGAAAATCGGACATTATTTAGTGGCACTTTTTCAGTTCCCCGTCCTTTGACCTTGAATTTGACCTTGAAGGTCAAGGTTTCGGGGTGAATGGGTTCGATTTTCGTGATCCTCATGGTCCAATTGACCTTGGACGAGGTTTTGGCTAAAATCGGTGCTCGTCGCTGGAAAAGTCGCTGGTGACGTAGCATTTTTAAAGTTCCCCGTCCTTTGACCTTGAGTTTGACCTTGAAGTTTGACCTTGATGAAAATGGTTTTCGATGTGCGGCTAGAACTTTGCACGCGCTACATTTTGGTGCCAAAATTTTGAAAATCGGACAATATTTAGTGGCACTTTTTCAGTTCCCCGTCTTTTGACCTTGAATTTGACCTTGAAGTTTGACGTTGATGAAAATGGTTTTCGATGTGCGGCTAGAACTTCGCACGCGCTACATTTTGGTGCCAAAATTTTGTAAATCGGACATTATTTAGTGGCACTTTTTCAGTTCCCCGTCCTTTGACCTTGAATTTGACCTTGAAGGTCAAGGTTCAGGGGTGAATGGGTTCGATTTTCGTGATCGTCATGGTCCAATTGTCCTTGGACGAGGTTTTGGCTAAAATCGGTGCTCGTCGCTGGAAACGTCGCTGGTGACGTAGCATTTTTAAAGTTCCCCGTCCTTTGACCTTCAGTTTGACCTTGAAGTTTGACCTTGATGAAAATGGTTTTCGATGTGCGGCTAGAACTTTGCATGCGCTACATTTTGGTGCCAAAATTTTGAAGATCGGACAATATTTAGTTGCACTTTTTCAGTTCCCCGTCCTTTGACCTTGAATTTGACCTTGAAGTTTGACCTTGATGAAAATGGCTTTCGATGTGCGGCTAGAACTTTGCACGCGCTACATTTTGGTGCCAAAATTTTGAAGATCGGACAATATTTAGTGGCACTTTTTCAGTTCCCCGTCCTTTGACCTTGAATTTGACCTTGAAGTTTGACCTTGATGAAAATGGTTTTCAATGTGCGGCTAGAACTTTGCACGCACTACATTTTGGTGCCAACATTTTGAAGATCGGACAATATTTAGTGGCACTTTTTCAGTTCCCCGTCCTTTGACCTTGAATTTGACCTTGAAGTTTGACCTTGATGAAAATGGTTTTCGATGTGTGGCTAGAACTTTGCACGCGCTACATTTTGGTGCCAAAATTTTGAAGATCGGACAATATTTAGTGGCACTTTTTCAGTTCCCCGTCCTTTGACCTTGAATTTGACCTTCAAGTTTGACCTTGATGAAAATGGTTTTCGATGTGCGGCTAGAACTTTGCACGCGCTACATTTTGGTGCCAAAATTTTGAAAATCGGACAATATTTAGTGGCACTTTTTCAGTTCCCCGTCCTTTGACCTTGAATTTGACCTTGAAGTTTGACCTTGATGAAAATGGCTTTCGATGTGCGGCTAGAACTTTACACGCGCTACATTTTGGTGCCAAAATTTTCAAAATCGGACAATATTTAGTGGCACTTTTTCAGTTCCCCGTCCTTTGACCTTGAATTTGACCTTGAAGTTTGACCTTGATGAAAATAGTTTTCGATGTGCGGCTAGAACTTTGCACGCGCTACATTTTGGTGCCTAAATTTTAAAGATCGGACAATATTTAGTGGCACTTTTTCAGTTCCCCGTCTTTTGACCTTGAATTTGACCTTGAAGTTTGACCTTGATGAAAATGGTTTTCGATGTGCGGCTAGAACTTTGCACGCGCTACATTTTGGTGCCAAAATTTTGAAGATCGGACAATATTTAGTGGCACTTTTTCAGTTCCCCGTCCTTTGACCTTGAATTTGACCTTGAAGTTTGACCTTGATGAAAATGGCTTTCGATGTGCGGCTAGAACTTTGCACGCGCTACATTTTTGTGCCAAAATGTTGAAAATCGGACATTATTTAGTGGCACTTTTTCAGTTCCCCGTCCTTTTACCTTGAATTTGACCTTGAAGGTCAAGGTTCAGGGGTGAATGGGTTCGATTTTCGTGATCCTCATGGTCCAATTGACCTTGGACGAGGTTTTGGCTAAAATCGGTGCTCGTCACTGGAAAAGTCGCTGGTGACGTAGCATTTTTAAAGTTCCCCGTCCTTTGACCTTGAATTTGACCTTGAAGTTTGACCTTGATGAAAATGGTTTTCGATGTGCGGCTAGAACTTTGCACGCGCTACATTTTGGTGCCAAAATTTTGAAGATCGGACAATATTTAGCTGCACTTTTTCAGTTCCCCGTCCTTTGACCTTGAATTTGACCTTGAAGTTTGACCTTGATGAAAATGGTTTTCGATGTGCGGCTAGAACTTTGCACGCGCTACATTTTGGTGCCAAAATTTTGAAGATCGGACAATATTTAGTGGCACTTTTTCAGTTCCCCGTCCTTTGACCTTGAATTTGACCTTGAAGTTTGACCTTGATGAAAATGGTTTTCGATGTGCGGCTAGAACTTTGCACGCACTACATTTTGGTGCCAACATTTTGAAGATCGGACAATATTTAGTGGCACTTTTTCAGTTCCCCGTCCTTTGACCTTGAATTTGACCTTGAAGTTTGACCTTGATGAAAATGGCTTTCGATGTGCGGCTAGAACTTTGCACGCGCTACATTTTGGTGCCAAAATTTTGAAAATCGGACATTATTTAGTGGCACTTTTTCAGTTCCCCGTCCTTTGACCTTGAATTTGACCTTGAAGGTCAAGGTTTAGGGGTGAATGGGTTCGATTTTCGTGATCCTCATGGTCCAATTGACCTTGGACGAGGTTTTGGCTAAAATCGGTGCTCGTCGCTGGAAAAGTCGCTGGCGACGTCGCCAACTTCACGGACATCGGAAGTGCGTGCTAAGGCAGAGCCAAGCAGTTATGTAGCAGTACGGTATTACCTGATAGATACAATGCCTAACTGAATAATACCTACACATCCCGCACCCCAGTCATACCCTCAGAAAACATGCAACAGTTTTCCACGCGCAATGCGCACCATCAAAGTACCCCAGCTCAGACTGCGTTATCGCCATCTGAGAGCCGAGCTCTGACCCAGCATTCGCCGGGAGCATCAAGTGGCACTTCAATCACCGAATCAATACGCACCAACCTTGCCCACTGCTACCCATCGCAACACACAACACATCAAACATTCAGTGATTACCTGACCTAAGCCTCGCTCCCCTGAGCTATCCTCACCTGACTCAAGAAGCGTCTCCGTCCGCCCGCACAGTCGTACCTTTGTGCCAGCCGCCGTGCCGGGCGAAGTCTCCCCCTCCACGGCTCCACCACTACTGACGACCAAACGTCGCACCGCCCCGAGCGGTCGTCGGCTACGACGCATCGATTGTACGCAGAGTCGCCAGAGGCTCTCAAACCGACGGCCGGGGGTCGTCAAACCGACGGCGGGCGATGAAGACGTGGGGTATACTGAGAGGATGCGCCGAATGTTGACGGATGATGTCGGTGTGGGGAAGAACTGAAACAAACGGAAAGATACAGGTGTCAGGCGTGGAAGGTGAGGGAATTGGAAGGCCAAAGGGGAGGCGAGGGGAGGGTTACACGACTTTATTGGGGGTGGAGGTTCGAGACTGGCGTAAAAGGCGTTGCGAATGTCTGGGTGGGTCGGGACAAGCTGCCAGAACTCGCTAAGCGACCGTCGTATAAAAGGCCGGTAACAGCGGTTAGCATTTGATGAAACCAGCGATTTTGGCTATTGCTCAGGCTTTGCTGATTCTAATGATATGCACCAACATGGCTTGAAGAAAATTGATCAATGACATGGAGACGAGAATGCCATTTTCTGAATACATTCTGAACGTTGATCTCCAGCTTTTAACGACAAACTTTTGCTTCGAATGGATGCAAACTCCAAAGTCCGAACGCTACGAGCTTACACCCAGTATCAGTGGATGGGTATTATTGCCTGAACTGAACCGCTGCTTTATTCATCGTACCACTGTAAAATCATTTCTGAACAAATCAATCCATCTGTTCCCACAACACCCACCAAGTGAATCCCTATGTCCGGTCGTGTTCCGTATCAACTGCCGTGCGGCCGTACTTTCCGCTAATACCCTGCCCCCCCCCCCACCCCCTCTAATCCCCCTCCCGTGTCCCGCCCGAAGCGTTGTCCGCCCCCTCGTTGCCAAGTTGGCGCCCCGCACCACACAGAGACCGTCCGACGCGCCAGAAAATGTACCCTGTCAGCAGAAACGCGCCGTCTTCGTTCACGCGAAACAGAGTAATGCGACGAAGGATGGGACGACTTTTTTCTCCGAAGGCGCTAGGCGGGAAATGTGTCAGTTCGCCTCAAATTCGCGTCAGGCTTTAAAGGATTTCGAAATAGGGCGTCAATTTAGCAAGCTTCAGTCAGCGCTGGAACAAGATTTTCGATCATACAAATCTTCTCTTTCGAATAAAGAATGCCTAGGCTACTGGTCGTATTAGCTTCATGCAGCAAAAAAGACATCCACGCCCACATGCTAGCTTGATCTGTAGCACGCCGTTGTTCTTGGGCCCAGGGCTGGGGCACGGCGGGCAGGTGTTGGCCCTTGTTAGATGCTGGTTTCTCGGCACAGATGTATTCACTGGTCACACGATTACAGACTAGGTGGAACACGTCCGGTCTCGGTGACAGCCGGGGGTCTTCTGAGCTCGACTCCCCTCGGCCCAGTTCCAACTATAGCCTATAGGGCGGTGGCCCTTCACTCTGCGTGGCGGCTTACTATTGGCTTAAGACTTTTTAAACAAGAATCGAACGCTTGTGATTGGTCGTCAGTACATCACAGTATCTCGAACGTACTGGAGACTTCTAGAAGTGGTGTCAAACCACGGAGGGGTGGCAGCTCCTCCAGGCTCTGCGACTCGGCTCGCGGTACGGGCCCGGAGCAGCGCCTGCGCTGCGGCAGCTGGCGCCGGCGGAGCAGGAGGTGCTTCAGCTGGGTGGTTTTGAACTGGTCCGGGTTGGCGCCTTCAAGACGGCAGCAGCGCTCCAGGCACAGCGGGCAGCTGCACGGATGAATCCTGTTTGTAGAGACGGTGCACAGATCACTGCCACAGCGATGGCAAAATCCGCACTCTGGGCAGAAGTTGCGCTGGCTATTGTCCTGGCAATCACACGAGTCCCGGCAGACAGGCGCGTTGATTCTGGTCTGGATGAAAGTTTTGTGGTATCCGCAGAGGCGCGGCAGCACGTCGTGTAGATTGGCCCTGAATGTAGAGACTGGTTCCAGTAGGCGCCAGCAGATGCGGTATCTTGAATATATCTTTGGGTCGATAGGCACGTCTAGGTGAATTCGGAAGCCGGCCAGCGGTTCGTGGAATGGCATATACCACTGGCTGATTGTAGTTTCGGCAGCAGAGAGTTGCACGAAGAAGCAGATGGAAGAGAAGACGGCTTCTGCGGCAGTAGGCTCGATCCCGGTCAGCGGCACCAGTGTAGCACGCCGTTGTTCTCGGGCCCAGGGCTGGGGCACGGCGGGCAGGTGTTGACCCTCGCCAGATGCTGGTTTCTCGGCACAGATGTATTCACTGGTCACACGATTACAGACTAGGTGGGACACGTCCGGTCTCGGTGACAGCCGAGGGTCTTCTGAGCTCACTCCCTCTCGGGTGGGCAGAGCTCGACTCCCTTCGGCCTAGTTCCTACTGTAGGGCGGTGGCCCTCCGGTAGGAACTGGGCTTACTATTGGCTTAAGACTTTTTAAACAAGAATCGAACGCTTGTGATTGGTCGTCAGTCGTCACAGTATCTCGAACGTACTGGCGGCTTCTAGAAGTGAGGTGTCACGTGGGTAGCTAGTGTCACGCGCTGGTCTCGTGGCTGAAGGTGTCCGGCGCCGGAGAGTTCCAAGAAACACGTCAAAACCATTAGTGGACATTTAGCAGGCTAAAAATGTTCCTAGAGAGGTATGCGTGTGTTGAGATGTTTAGAGAGCGCCGGCTCCGGCCGCTGAGTGTCCTGGCGCCAGCCGCTGAGTGGTGAGCGCGGAGCGGCATAAATAACAAATGACGCATCGCCGGTCAGGCGCGGGTTGGGACGTACTGTGGAGCTGAACATGGCTGAACTGAGTGCTCGGCAGAGGTGAAATAGTGTTAATTGTATGAAACCTAAAGCGTAGGTACCTATTGCCGCCACGCATGACGCAGGTGACGTTACTAGTGATGAATATAACGAAATAATAATGTTAATTGTACGAAACCTAAAGCATACCTATAGCCGCCACGCAGGTAACGTCACTAGTGATTAATATAGCGAAACAGGTTACATAGGTGGCACCGGAAATTGGAAAACATGTACTAATGAGAGGCATACACCTTACAGATCTATGCATTTGGCACTTAATGTATTACAAATCTACAGCGCCGACAGTTCCTCTCTGAGTGTAAGGTGCTTTGTTTTATTTACAATGCTGTGGAAAATTAGAGTGACTGATGGTCCTGTTACACAACAAAAGATGTCGTCAATGTCGAGCCGCTGATGACTAGATAAAAACTCGGCCCGCATCATGCCAACAGAAAGACACTCCATTAAGCGACAGCAAATGCAAGTGCAGCGCTCAAGTACGTAAGACTGTTTCGTTTGGTCTTCTTCAGCAGGCTATTTTAATAACAATGAAACACCCGAAGTCTGAGCACATCAATGAGCCGACGTGAAGTACGCAGACAACGCTTTTTCCATAACGAGCGTTACAATTACAAACCGCTCACTGCTCTTAGCATTACCAAAAGCACGTGTAACACTTCGCTAGCATAGCCTTGTCGCTAGCAATACTTAATATCAAGTTGTTTCTGAACTGTTCATATTTGAGAGTCCATCCTCCTTCGCACTGTTCATCCCTCCATCTTTCACTTCACCACTCCTCTCCCCACCGTCATTCTGCTCTTTCCCGCGCTCTTCCGCTCTCTCCTCGTCATCACTCCCGTTCTCCGCCAGCTCTCCTAGTCTGTCCACCAGTGCTCGGCTGAACGCTGCAGTGTACGCAGGACTGACGTCATTCAGCAGCGCGTACGGCGTCTCGTACACCTTGCCGTCCGCTCCTCCTCCACCCTGGGAGGAGAGGGGGGTGTCTCCCTCGCTCGTTCCGCCGCAGGTGTCGTGTTTGTCACCGCAGATGGAGAAGCCTCCCGCGGAGACACGTACAGTCATCTGACGGCCTTCTAGTGTGGTGATGTTGAGGTAAGTTCCCGACGAGTCGCCGGGAAGAGAAGAGGGTGCCGCGAATGCCACATGCGGCGCGATGTCGGCGACTACAGCTTCGGCTTCTAGCCGCCAGGCGGCAGCACCAGGTGAGCCAAGAGGCGAACTCATGCCAGCAGCCCACTTATAGCTTGGCCAAAAATGCTGTGAAATTCACACCTGATGTTTATAGTCAAAGTCGCTATGTGGTAATGTCATAGACAACTCCAGGCAGTACAAGTCCAAGTAGATCCATGCAGATGCTCACAGACTGGATTTGGAAGCAGGGTCATGGATTCATACCTAATCTGTCATACCTCTAACTTCCAATGCTGGCAAGCAGAATCTATGTATAGCATAAATATTCATTGAATTTTATGCTCTAAAAACTGTTAAAGCTCTAAATAGACTGTCATTCATGCAAAGATAATTCATAATAGCAGATGACCTACTGATCAAAAGTAAACCACTACAATATAAAATTTTCAAAGCCCACGGTGAATGATATATTGCTGATATTACGGAATAACATATTCCATTATTTCACTTACTGAGAGCTGTGAATAAAATATATTGGTACCTATCGCCTATCGGCTATCACAAGTCAAAGTAGGCATCAGCATTCAGCATGCTGTCTAGGCCATAATCAATCCTCTTGCACCAATGCTTGAATTATTTTGCATCGTATACCCCATCCAAGACACAAATGTGACAATATGCGTGTAAAATTTACCAAGCACCTGTAGGATTATGTATTGGGCTATCGCAAACAAATTTACAAACAAATTTACCACCGTTTGATTAGCCTATTCTGAAACCGGTTTTTCGATTTCACCTAGCTAGGTAGTTTGGTGCAAGAGGCCTCTGTACAGATAATGATATTGCTTTCATTCACAAGGTTATGTGCTAAATACCTTTTGACAAAATTGTCACGCAAAATTGTATGAAAGATATAATGACTGTATGACTGTAACGCCAATGTAACGCAAAAAATGAAATAATGTGCCCACTCAGGGGGTGTCGAAGTCTAGTAGGAAAATCTGGCAAATTCCCTGCGTGACGTCACGTCGGGGATGACCGACGGCACCTTGCACTGAAAGATACGGCAGAACGGCTATTTTTGAAAAATGATTAAAAATACTTTTGTGCTGTTATGACGCATAAACCGCTTATCAGCATGTTCCTCATCATGTGATAAAGGCATATCCGTGGTCGAAAATAGCTGAGCCCCTCCCAATTTCCAACCACCGACCTCATAAGCAAAGGATGTAAGCGTAATCCTTAAGGGCGACTTTCCTATACATATCCGTACATATGCGTCCTTATGGAAATCGGTAGTGTGGCGATTGGCGACGCGCGCGACATCTGTGTGGCGACCAAGTGGCGACTGTGGCGACACCTGGTGGCTGCTTTTCTGCTGTATGTAGGCATTGGGGTTTTGCCAGATGTGGTTCCTACTACTACACCACTATGTTGACCCAGTACTAGAAAAGTTATTTTGCTAGTAAAAGGCAAGCAAATTGAAAGTTGATTTATAAAATTGCTTATTAATGATTACGAGATAATAATAAAGAAATTTTGATTGAATAATTATTTAAATAATCAACCGTGAAACTATATTCTGGTAGGTTTAGTAGAAATAAGTCCGTGCAACCTTGTATTTAGGGCCTTGTGCCCACTGGTGTAGGCCATTATTAGCCCCGTTTACATAGGAGTTGCCAGATTCACATGCCAGCTCGATCTACTTTCAGGTGTTCGGCCTCCGCCATGTCGACAAATGCTGCGCAGCAAATACAAAATCCAGAAATGTGGTAATGGAGTTCTGGCCACCAAATAGAAAAAGCCTGCCAAGTTTATGATGCTCTTCATGTTATGTAGTTTTGATAATAAACGACGCATGGGCTTCAAATGAATTGTATGTCGTACATTTGGGCATCATACGAGTATGAGTGGAATATTGCAAAGTTTTTACCCAACATTTAAGCATAAGACTAAGTTGTTTCCATGAAAGCGATGAAAATAAAGCTGATTGTTGAGTTCGATGCACTCCCTGCAGCTTATATTTAGCGGATTGCATTTATTCTTATTCTACATTCATTTATAGAAAGATCAAATATGTAACACCCCTTTTCCCGCTTACCTTCAACCTCTGAGCAGTGACATTTTCTTGATCGATTCAAAACTCAAAAGGCATGGAAAACACGAAGCAGAAACTGAGTGCGTAAGATATTTGGTAACAAGTATCACATACGCTCTAAATGACTTTCTAAGCAGATTCGAGAGTCAGTAATTACCTATTTAATCACGTTGCGCTCATTCATCAAGTCAAACAAATACCTAAACCGATTGGTAGCGTCATCTAGGCGATGATAAGTGCCAAACTGCTAGTTGAAGACTTCTATTATAGATGGCACTGCTAGACAAGCCAGAGCGTTAGCCAGAGGATTTTACCACCGCCGTGAAAAATTCCTATCCAAAGGTGCACTCCGGTCCCCTCAACATAAAACTCTCGATGTTTCTCTAACCAATCAGAGTAAGCCTTGCTCGGCGCTGATTTGCTCATCAGAAAATGACGTCATTAGGGAGCCACGGCGTTCAAGCTATTTTGTGGCGGCTCAGGTGATCCACTTAGAAGTCATATTTTGATGTTTTTAGAAAAGTCTGATGAATGCTTTTATATTTTCAGAAAAGAACCCCTAATGTTGTTGTTGATAAACACAACTTCGCTATTTTTGCCAACAGTAATAAGACAGGAAATCATCTGTTGGTGGGTCTTCACGCTAAATCTACCACCCCCCAACTACGTCATCATCGTTCCTGAGCATGCTGTACTTGGTCATAACTTCGTTGCCCAGCACTAGTTAGCCTTGATTTCCGCCAATCAGAGTGCAGAGCTGTCTGCCAAGAGACAGCAGTACTCGATATTAGTGGTGGGCCAAATACTTGTTTTCTACGATGTTTTTCTTTGGAGTCTTTTATATCTTACTTTTGTTTATATTATATATCGCTTTATATTTTGTTTTTGTAAAGAATATCTGCATATATTGTGATTTATATAGCTTGGTTTAGCTAATATGACAAAGTGTTTACGAAGGGGTGCAGGGAGATATGGCAGCAGATATGGTGCTTGCAAGTAGTCTTTGTACGCATGAAATAGTACCTTTTTTCGAGCCGAAAATAACCTATTTATTGCAATTTATTGATGTATCATGCCTGAATTCCGAAAAAGTGCTCTTCGTAGCATTGAATACAGTCACTTGTGTAGTTGCAAAAGGTCACTGGCCAGTTTTGTGATATCTCTAGGCCAGCTAGGGAAATGTCTAAATGCTATGTAAACAGGGTTATTGTAGACGGTTGCGGCGCAGACAGGCATAGCTCAAGCTGTCTGGCCCATGTGTAAAAGTGTGCTGACTTTTGAATCAGATTTTATTGCTTTTTCTACGAATCAATTCATAAACTTGATTCAAGTTTCATATAATAGGTCTAAAAACATAAAATATCTTATCAGAATAAGTGAATGTAATTTTTTTAAATAAAAATTGACGAAAAAAGCTGGCTGAATGTAAAGTCACGTGATCATTAGTCTAGGCTCTTTTACAGCAGAATCGAAGCAGAATCGCCATGTGATTTTGCACCCGTGCATAATTCTGTTAATTTTTGGGTTGAATTATTTTGATTGGGTTTTGGGTGATCATAATCGTTTCATTATAAATAAATAGGTCCTAAATATAATGTGAAGTAGGTAAATGCTGTGCTGTATCAGTATACTACACCTTTTTGCGTTGTTCGATGGCCAATCGTCATAACCATTTCGGCATCAGTTTGGACAAGCGTCATTCAGAATAACCCATCGGCGATGTGCATCACTGTTAGACGGTCGGCAAAACAGGCTGGACTCCATTTAACCATTCTGCATAACTCTTTGTCATTGAGCACAATGTTCGTCATAGGCAAAACACTTTGTCAGATACTCATAATGCTTCGACATTTCACAAAATGGTTAGTCGATGTGCAAAATTCATCGGTACTGTGCGTAAACTATGACTGTTTATTTAAAACTTTCGTCAATGATTAAAATGTCAATGATGTAGTGCTTATCTAGCCATATTCAATGTTTAACGTTAATTACGCATTCAGGATGAGGCTTATGACAGTTCCAGCGCAATTTGCAACCAATTAACCATTGAATTCCGAAAAAGGCAGTTATACCATAGCTACGAGGAGACTGCCGGCGCCATACCGAGTAGGCATGTAGATTCTTGAGCGTCGGACTCCTAAACGCTTCGATACAAACCACGAAGTCGGCCGTCATTATCGCGTCACTGCCCGTGCGATGTCATGGGACAACGCCTCGGGCGGCCGCGCCGGTCGGACTTGCGAGGGAATGGCTGACAGATGGCAAGCCGGGCCCTGCCGGCCGGACACCTTGGTTTTTGGGGCGGGGCTGACTTATCCAGTCTGTTGCCTGTTCCTTGGTGTTTGAGGCGGGGTTAACTTATCCAGCCTGTTGCTCTGTTGCCTGTCCATTCTTCAATCAGCCGATAACATGTCAGCTACGTCCATCTACATTGTACCTATGGCGCTCATGAACGCTACCGATTTTTATGTAGATCAATGGTCTACGAGTTTCGCCACCTATGCCTCGCACTGCACTGTATAAGCCCGGTCATATTTATACTTATCTGTAAAGGGGCGATCTGTTTTTAGTTTTGACGAAATGTTATGAGGAATGCCGAAATTAGCATGGGGATGTTTTGGTGAACGACGAAGGGATATTAACGAAAGACGAAGCATTTATCCAAACCGTCAAAGGTTTTGCCGGAACTCAATCACTTATGGCGAATAGCGAAGGTAATACCAACTGACGAACTGTGGAGTGGGATCAGCATTCTGTTTTGCCCATATGCTGAAGGTTTTGCCGGAATGCCTCTCACTGGCGCCACCTATGTGCTGATCGGACGAATGGGTTTTGCTGATTGGCCATCGAACAACGCAAAAAGGTGTAAATGTATGCTAGTTATTCGCTCTACGTTTGTTTTTACTTTTCCCCTTCAGCTTCCTTCAGGGTTTTGCGGGTGTATTGTGTGATATGGTGGGTTACTTGCCGAAAATGTCATTTTCTTTGATTCAATGAGTAATGAATAATTACTCATTGAAATTACGAAATTAATAATTACTCATTTCCTTTGGTTCAATGAGTAATTAGTAATTATTCATTTCAGTAATCATATACCAGTTGTCTGGCACTGTCTATGACAATAATGTATATATTTATAAATTATATATGAATATCATTCGCATTTTTGGGTTTGCAGTCAGGAATTGGAATGGCTAGCTCCAGAGATGACGCAGATGGTCAGAGCAAGAATGCTGTGGTTTTACAAACCACTTATGCTTCTGACATCACTTCAGAGGATAAGCTGAAGGTGTGTGCACTGTCTGATTTTGTACCATCACCATGCTGGGACAATTCTGGGACATGCTCCAAATGTTTGACTGCAGACATCATAGGCGGTGGAATGGGTAGGGCACTAGAGCACTGTGCCCCCCTTTGATTGTGGTATTTTAACATTAGTCCTATGGGCATTGCATGGAAAGAATGGGACCAAAAGTTGGCAGTGCCCTCCCCCCCCCCTCCCTCTAATTGAAGGTGTTCCACAGCTACTGGCAGACATGGCAGGTAGTCATGCACAATTAAAAACAAATTCATTTTAATTGTTTTGTTCATTTGATCATTGATAAACCAATGAACCATCATGTAACCAACCAATAATCATAAACCATCATTTGATAAACCAAGGGACCTTTTGAGAATTTATGCGCCTATCTATCAGTACCTTAACTCTGTGCTTATCATCTTTTCAGAGGTTAAATGTTACCTGTTTTTGCCTTTTTTGGAGCACTTACATTGATGAATTCCCTTTTTTAGCTAAGCTAAATTACCTTTTGTGTTCCTCAAAATGGTCCCTCTCTTGAAAGTTGGCACATGTTTACAAAAGGTCAGAACTCAGATTGTCAATTGTGGTACAGTTGCCACAGATATGCAATGGCAGAAATTGTAGGTTGTAGGCTGTGTTTTAGGGCCTTGGTAGGTTGTAGGTTGCAGGCTGGTTGGTTTGAGGTTGGTAGGTTGTAGGCTGGTAGGTTGTTGATTGGTAGGTTTTAGGTTAGTAGGTAAGAAGGTAAGGTTAGGTCAGGTTAGATTGTTTCTTTTTCTTACATTTGTGTCACATATAAGTATCATAGTTGGATTCAGGATGTCAAGTAATGAAGGAATAAAGAATGTGCAATATCTTTGCTTGGAAAGTGAATTGGACTTATTGAAAGTATTTACTGAAAATTTAGGGCTTAGGATCTGAAGAACATTATGCGCTCTGCATTACAGACTACATCGACCTTGGCTATGACATTCAAGTGTCCTTGTATCATGTGCACTTTTGCCAGAGTGTTTATGAGATGGTTTCATGCTGGAATATCTAAATGGTCGAATTTATATCAGGTGAGAAAGTAACCAAAATGATGCCATTTATCATGATATCTTGCAGACATATAACCCTCATAGAATATAATCAATATCATTATTGAGTTTGCCAGGCTTGTTGCTATCATTCTGGGATGCTCTTGCATGGATCCCTCTTTTTCAAGCATCTTCAGAATGCTAGCTGGCATTATTTCCATTCCTTTTTTTGCAGGCCTCCAACACAGTGAGCCGCTCTGAAATGGTTCTGGACAGGAACGCCTACACTGTGGTGAAGGAGGGGCAGGCAGAGGTGCTGTTCCCCAGCTCGAAGGACGTATTCTACAACCCAGTACAGGAGTTCAACAGGGACCTCAGGTGGGATGTTGATGGTGTGCGGTTTGTGGGATCGGCTGCAGGTAGCTAAAGGGAGTTTAGTGGGTCGGGCTGTGTCCATGTCTAATGGGTACCCATGCTGAACTTTGGCAGTCAAAGTCTCCCGATTCAATCGGAATCAACCGATCGGACGGTAAGAGGCGAGGCGTACGCTACAAGCTCGGCTTAGCGTGTGCTCCGTCTCTTTCAGATCATCCATGATTTATTTGAATAATATGAAATCACTTATTTTTAATGAGCCACTCCTAATTTTCTGGTGTGATGCAGTAGCAACGTTTGCCATGAGATTGAACTTATAAATTGTAACTGTCTGCTTTCTGAGGGTTTTTCACACTTTTCATTATCCCCAGTGTCTCTGTGATCCGAATTCTCGCTCAACAACACCAGCGTAATCTTCGTGAAAAGAAAGCGAAACGGCAAGCCAAGGAAGCAAAGCTCGCCGAAAATGCCAATAAAACAGCTGAGGATCAGCGGGCCAAGGAACGAGTGGGAAAAGAGGAGCTGAAGGAGTCAGGAGAGAGTCAGGATAAGGAGGCACATCCTGCGAATGGCGGTTCTCAGGAGAACGGTGCGGAGGAGCTAAAGCCGGGAGTGAAATGTGAGGTGGGTAGCGAGCTCTTGCTGCACTGCTGCGTTTATGATCTTTTTTGTATGATCTTCCTGGATTGTATTATTGTTTTGTATGATAAGTATTGTATTGCTGAAAATTGTATGATTTTGCTGAAGAAATATTGCTGAATTTCGCAATAGTTGCGTGCTCGAACCGTAAAATCTATATTGAGCATTTCACCTTTTTCGAACTTCTTACCCCAAGCTAACATGTGGCTCGAAGTCGTACCGATGAACGGGGTTCGTGATTTTCCTCGGATAGTAGCTCCGTGATAGAAGTACGTGAGAAGCTCCGTTTGGGCCTAGAGCCACCTAATCATGAATTGCGACTTAATCTTTATAAAAACGCTGCTTGTTCAGCATTTTGATTTTTCGATAGTCATTTGAACCAATTCAAATATTTAAGGAAACAAGATATCTTGGCTCGCTCCGCGTCGCGTTGTCCATAAAATGATTAAGGAGAAAATTTGGGACCGATTGGTGTTTGTCCCGTGTTGATCGGACGTCTAGAAGCTTAGATATTCGCGAAAAACTTGTTGAACTTGCCAAAATACCTGCCAGCTTGCTGTATCACCTGCTACTTGGTAATGTACTGAAAACTTGCTAATGTACTGAAAACCTGCTAAAGGTATTTACTTGCCTAAATACCGCAAAGAACTTGTTCTAAAATACTTGGTATTTACTTGCCTAAATACCGCAAAGAACTTGTTACTTTCCGATGTTTAAATCAGACGTCTTAAGACGACTAAAGACTTTCCAAATTTTTCTTGGTTTTAGTTCGTTTTGACTTGTTTTCAATGAATTGTCTGCAATTTGAGTTATGTTTAATTCCAATTCATATTTTCTTTCACCTACCTATCATTACTCACTTGATTATTGCGTCCTACCTATTAAGTGATTACACATATGTTGAAAGAGCCGGTGGGTGGTTATAATGCAATACCCTGCACGGTGAAGAGCTTGCGAGTATTGCAGCGGTGCGATTGCTGGGGCTTATCGCTGACTGAAAGGGGTAAATACAGTAAATACAGATGGCTGTGTTGGATCCCTTTGCTTTTGCCCAACATTCAGCGTTGGAATTGTGGCTTTACCGTCCCTCTTATTAAAGTTATCTAACTTTTTGTAGCTTCGTCAGGTTAGACACGACGCGCGCGGCGGTATCCATCTGGCGGCCGCTAGCGGAACTACCGCGCACGGCCCGCTTGCCGCACGGGCCTGGCGGCCGCCAGTGGAACTACTGCGCAGGTGGCAGCACCTGCCCGTGGAGAAGTGGCTGGCAATCGGCCGCCCCACTCCCCACCCCGCCCCCACCCAGCTGGCCGCCAGACCGTGGGAACGACTCGGCTCAGCACTGCCGCACGCGCATTCAGCGGCGGGTTGTCGATTTTTCGAGTGTCGGCTGCCGATCTCCCGAGAGCCGGCCACCTGTCAGCCGCCGCTCGGCTCTGTGTTAAGCATATGGGGTATCTCACTTTTCCGAGATCTACGTCAAACTACGTATTTAAAACTACATATTCTACAGCCGAATCTTCCAACTGGGGGTACCTCACTCACAATCGCACGTGAATTCAGCCGCATTCCATCTCACGCGCAATGTTGAAGAGAAATGTGTTTCCGCGGGTATCTCGCAAGCCCTAACAGGAAAAGCTCGCTGCAAAAACTCAGCGCTTCAAAAAAACCCGCAATCCTACTCAGATGGATATTTAAACAAGATATCTTGGCTCGCTCCGCGTCGCTTTGGCCATAAAAAGATTCGGGAGAAAATTTGGGATCGAATGGTGTTTTTCCGGTGACGATCGGACGTCTAGAAGCTTCGATATTGGCGAAAAACTTGTTGAACTTGCAAAAGTACTTGGTACTTGCCAAAGTACTCGGTACTTGCTAAAGTACTCGGTACTTGCCAAAGTACTTGGTACTTGCTTGGTATTTGCATAAGTACTCGGTATTTGCCAAAGTACTTGGTACTTGTTTGGTATTTGCATAAGTACTTGTTACTTGCTTGGTACTTGTAAAAGTACTTGGTACTTGCTTGGTACTTGCGAAAGTACTTGGTACTTGCACTCGCCCCCCCGTTCCCCCGACTCTACTCCCACACCTACCCCCTCGGGATAATTCCGGGTTCGTCGGGTAGGAAAACTTGCCACTCTACTCCCCCCCCCCCACAGAGCCATTTGGTATCGATCGGTGTTGATCCCGTGTCAATCGGTCGTCAATAAGCCGAGATATGCACGGCGAATTATTTCAATCGGCGTCGATCAGAATCTTCAGAACGGAGGGACCCACACTAATTTCTGGCCGTATCTCACTTTTCCGAGATGTACGTCAAACTACGTATTTAAAACTACATATTCTACAGCTGAATCTTCAAACTGGGGGTACCTCAGACCGTGGGAACGACTCGGCTCAGCACTGCCGCACGCGCATTCAGCGGCGGCTTGTCGATTTTTCGAGTGTCGGCTGCCGATCTCCCGAGAGCCGGCCACCTGTCAGCCGCCGCTCGGCTCTGTGTTAAGCATATGGGAACGGCGAATTTCTCCCGGAGGGAAGCACCTCGCTCACAATCGCACGTGAATTCAGCCGCATTCCATCTCACGCGCAATGTTGAAGAGATATGTGTTTCCGCGGGTATCTCGCAAGCCCTAAGAGAAAAAGCTCGCTGCAAAAACTGAGCACTTCAAAAAACCCGCAATCCTACTCAAATAAATAACTGAACAAGATATCTTGGCTCGCTCCGCGTCGCTTTGGCCATAAAAAGATTCGGGAGAAAATTTGGGATCGAATGGTGTTTTTCCGGTGACGATCGGACGTCTAGAAGCTTCGATATTGGCGAAAAACTTGCTGAACTTGCAAAAGTACTTGGTACTTGTTTGGTACTTGCAAAAGTACTTGGTACTTGCTTGGTATTTGCATAAGTACTCGGTATTTGCCAAAGTACTTGGTACTTGCTTGGTATTTGCATAAGTACTTGGTACCTGCTTGGTACTTGTAAAAGTACTTGGTACTTGCTTGGTACTTGCGAAAGTACTTGCTACTTGCACTCGCCCCCCCGTTCCCCCGACTCTACTCCCACCCCTACCCCCTCGGGATAATTCCGGGTTCGTCGGGTAGGAAAACCTGCCACTCTACTCCCCCCCCCCACCCCCACAGCCATTTGGTATCGATCGGTGTTTGTCCCGTGTCAATCGGTCGTCAAAAAGCCGAGATATGCACCGCGAATTATTTCAATCGGCGCCGATCAGAATCTTCAGGACGGAGGTACCCACACTCATTCCTGGCCGTATCTCACTTTTCCGAGATCTACGTCAAACTACGTATTTAAAACTACATATTCTACAGCCGAATCTTCCAACTGGGGGTACCTCACTCACAATCGCACGTGAATTCAGCCGCATTCCATGTCACGCGCAATGCTGAAGAGATATGTGTGCACGCAGATATCTCGCAAGCCCTAAGAGAAAAAGCTCGCTGCAAAAACTGAGCGTTTCAAAAAACCCGAAATCCTACTCAAATGGATACCTAATTAAACAAGATATCTTGGCTCGCTCCGCGTCGCTTTGGCCATAAAAAGATTCGGGAGAAAATTTGGGATCGAATGGTGTTTTTCCGGTGACGATCGGACGTCTAGAAGCTTCGATATTGGCGAAAAACTTGCTGAACTTGCAAAAGTACTTGGTACTTGTTTGGTACTTGCAAAAGTACTTGGTACTTGCTTGGTATTTGCATAAGTACTCGGTATTTGCCAAAGTACTTGGTACTTGCTTGGTATTTGCATAAGTACTTGGTACCTGCTTGGTACTTGTAAAAGTACTTGGTACTTGCTTGGTACTTGCGAAAGTACTTGCTACTTGCACTCGCCCCCCCGTTCCCCCGACTCTACTCCCACCCCTACCCCCTCGGGATAATTCCGGGTTCGTCGGGTAGGAAAACCTGCCACTCTACTCCCCCCCCCCACCCCCACAGCCATTTGGTATCGATCGGTGTTTGTCCCGTGTCAATCGGTCGTCAAAAAGCCGAGATATGCACCGCGAATTATTTCAATCGGCGCCGATCAGAATCTTCAGGACGGAGGTACCCACACTCATTCCTGGCCGTATCTCACTTTTCCGAGATCTACGTCAAACTACGTATTTAAAACTACATATTCTACAGCCGAATCTTCCAACTGGGGGTACCTCACTCACAATCGCACGTGAATTCAGCCGCATTCCATGTCACGCGCAATGCTGAAGAGATATGTGTGCACGCAGATATCTCGCAAGCCCTAAGAGAAAAAGCTCGCTGCAAAAACTGAGCGTTTCAAAAAACCCGAAATCCTACTCAAATGGATAATTAAACAAGATATCTTGGCTCGCTCCGCGTCGCTTTGGCGATAAAAAGATTCGGGAGAAAATTTGGGATCGAATGGTGTTTTTCCGGTGACGATCGGACGTCTAGAAGCTTCGATATTGGCGAAAAACTTGTTGAACTTGCAAAAGTACTTGGTACTTGCCAAAGTACTCGGTACTTGCTAAAGTACTCGGTACTTGCCAAAGTACTTGGTACTTGCTTGGTATTTGCATAAGTACTCGGTATTTGCCAAAGTACTTGGTACTTGTTTGGTATTTGCATAAGTACTTGGTACTTGCTTGGTACTTGTAAAAGTACTTGGTACTTGCTTGGTACTTGCGAAAGTACTTGGTACTTGCACTCGCCCCCCCCCCCCGTTCCCCCGACTCTACTCCCACACCTACCCCCTCGGGATAATTCCGGGTTCGTCGGGTAGGAAAACTTGCCACTCTACTCCCCCCCCCCCCACAGAGCCATTTGGTATCGATCGGTGTTGATCCCGTGTCAATCGGTCGTCAATAAGCCGAGATATGCACGGCGAATTATTTCAATCGGCGTCGATCAGAATCTTCAGAACGGAGGGACCCACACTAATTTCTGGCCGTATCTCACTTTTCCGAGATGTACGTCAAACTACGTATTTAAAACTACATATTCTACAGCTGAATCTTCAAACTGGGGGTACCTCAGACCGTGGGAACGACTCGGCTCAGCACTGCCGCACGCGCATTCAGCGGCGGCTTGTCGATTTTTCGAGTGTCGGCTGCCGATCTCCCGAGAGCCGGCCACCTGTCAGCCGCCGCTCGGCTCTGTGTTAAGCATATGGGAACGGCGAATTTCTCCCGGAGGGAAGCACCTCGCTCACAATCGCACGTGAATTCAGCCGCATTCCATCTCACGCGCAATGTTGAAGAGATATGTGTTTCCGCGGGTATCTCGCAAGCCCTAAGAGAAAAAGCTCGCTGCAAAAACTGAGCACTTCAAAAAACCCGCAATCCTACTCAAATGAATAACTAAACAAGATATCTTGGCTCGCTCCGCGTCGCTTTGGCCATAAAAAGATTCGGGAGAAAATTTGGGATCGAATGGTGTTTTTCCGGTGACGATCGGACGTCTAGAAGCTTCGATATTGGCGAAAAACTTGCTGAACTTGCAAAAGTACTTGGTACTTGTTTGGTACTTGCAAAAGTACTTGGTACTTGCTTGGTATTTGCATAAGTACTCGGTATTTGCCAAAGTACTTGGTACTTGCTTGGTATTTGCATAAGTACTTGGTACCTGCTTGGTACTTGTAAAAGTACTTGGTACTTGCTTGGTACTTGCGAAAGTACTTGCTACTTGCACTCGCCCCCCCGTTCCCCCGACTCTACTCCCACCCCTACCCCCTCGGGATAATTCCGGGTTCGTCGGGTAGGAAAACCTGCCACTCTACTCCCCCCCCCACCCCCACAGCCATTTGGTATCGATCGGTGTTTGTCCCGTGTCAATCGGTCGTCAAAAAGCCGAGATATGCACCGCGAATTATTTCAATCGGCGCCGATCAGAATCTTCAGGACGGAGGTACCCACACTCATTCCTGGCCGTATCTCACTTTTCCGAGATCTACGTCAAACTACGTATTTAAAACTACATATTCTACAGCCGAATCTTCCAACTGGGGGTACCTCACTCACAATCGCACGTGAATTCAGCCGCATTCCATGTCACGCGCAATGCTGAAGAGATATGTGTGCACGCAGATATCTCGCAAGCCCTAAGAGAAAAAGCTCGCTGCAAAAACTGAGCGTTTCAAAAAACCCGAAATCCTACTCAAATGGATAATTAAACAAGATATTCCAAAGCTCGCTCCGCGTCGCTTTGGCCATAAAAAGATTCGGGAGAAAATTTGGGATCGAATGGTGTTTTTCCGGTGACGATCGGACGTCTAGAAGCTTCGATATTGGCGAAAAACTTGCTGAACTTGCAAAAGTACTTGGTACTTGTTTGGTACTTGCAAAAGTACTTGGTACTTGCTTGGTATTTGCATAAGTACTCGGTATTTGCCAAAGTACTTGGTACTTGCTTGGTATTTGCATAAGTACTTGGTACCTGCTTGGTACTTGTAAAAGTACTTGGTACTTGCTTGGTACTTGCGAAAGTACTTGCTACTTGCACTCGCCCCCCCGTTCCCCCGACTCTACTCCCACCCCTACCCCCTCGGGATAATTCCGGGTTCGTCGGGTAGGAAAACCTGCCACTCTACTCCCCCCCCACCCCCACAGCCATTTGGTATCGATCGGTGTTTGTCCCGTGTCAATCGGTCGTCAAAAAGCCGAGATATGCGCCGCGAATTATTTCAATCGGCGCCGATCAGAATCTTCAGGACGGAGGTACCCACACTCATTCCTGGCCGTATCTCACTTTTCCGAGATCTACGTCAAACTACGTATTTAAAACTACATATTCTACAGCCGAATCTTCCAACTGGGGGTACCTCACTCACAATCGCACGTGAATTCAGCCGCATTCCATGTCACGCGCAATGCTGAAGAGATATGTGTTTCCGCGGGTATCTCGCAAGCCCTAAGAGAAAAAGCTCGCTGCAAAAACTGAGCACTTCAAAAAACCCGCAATCCTACTCAAATAAATAACTGAACAAGATATCTTGGCTCGCTCCGCGTCGCTTTGGCCATAAAAAGATTCGGGAGAAAATTTGGGATCGAATGGTGTTTTTCCGGTGACGATCGGACGTCTAGAAGCTTCGATATTGGCGAAAAACTTGCTGAACTTGCAAAAGTACTTGGTACTTGTTTGGTACTTGCAAAAGTACTTGGTACTTGCTTGGTATTTGCATAAGTACTCGGTATTTGCCAAAGTACTTGGTACTTGCTTGGTATTTGCATAAGTACTTGGTACCTGCTTGGTACTTGTAAAAGTACTTGGTACTTGCTTGGTACTTGCGAAAGTACTTGCTACTTGCACTCGCCCCCCCCCGTTCCCCCGACTCTACTCCCACCCCTACCCCCTCGGGATAATTCCGGGTTCGTCGGGTAGGAAAACCTGCCACTCTACTCCCCTTCCACCCCCACAGCCATTTGGTATCGATCGGTGTTTGTCCCGTGTCAATCGGTCGTCAAAAAGCCGAGATATGCACCGCGAATTATTTCAATCGGCGCCGATCAGAATCTTCAGGACGGAGGTACCCACACTCATTCCTGGCCGTATCTCACTTTTCCGAGATCTACGTCAAACTACGTATTTAAAACTACATATTCTACAGCCGAATCTTCCAACTGGGGGTACCTCACTCACAATCGCACGTGAATTCAGCCGCATTCCATGTCACGCGCAATGCTGAAGAGATATGTGTGCACGCAGATATCTCGCAAGCCCTAAGAGAAAAAGCTCGCTGCAAAAACTGAGCGTTTCAAAAAACCCGAAATCCTACTCAAATGGATAATTAAACAAGATATCTTGGCTCGCTCCGCGTCGCTTTGGCCATAAAAAGATTCGGGAGAAAATTTGGGATCGAATGGTGTTTTTCCGGTGACGATCGGACGTCTAGAAGCTTCGATATTGGCGAAAAACTTGCTGAACTTGCAAAAGTACTTGGTACTTGTTTGGTACTTGCAAAAGTACTTGGTACTTGCTTGGTATTTGCATAAGTACTCGGTATTTGCCAAAGTACTTGGTACTTGCTTGGTATTTGCATAAGTACTTGGTACCTGCTTGGTACTTGTAAAAGTACTTGGTACTTGCTTGGTACTTGCGAAAGTACTTGCTACTTGCACTCGCCCCCCCCCGTTCCCCCGACTCTACTCCCACCCCTACCCCCTCGGGATAATTCCGGGTTCGTCGGGTAGGAAAACCTGCCACTCTACTCCCCCCCCCCCACCCCCACAGCCATTTGGTATCGATCGGTGTTTGTCCCGTGTCAATCGGTCGTCAAAAAGCCGAGATATGCACCGCGAATTATTTCAATCGGCGCCGATCAGAATCTTCAGGACGGAGGTACCCACACTCATTCCTGGCCGTATCTCACTTTTCCGAGATCTACGTCAAACTACGTATTTAAAACTACATATTCTACAGCCGAATCTTCCAACTGGGGGTACCTCACTCACAATCGCACGTGAATTCAGCCGCATTCCATGTCACGCGCAATGCTGAAGAGATATGTGTGCACGCAGATATCTCGCAAGCCCTAAGAGAAAAAGCTCGCTGCAAAAACTGAGCGTTTCAAAAAACCCGAAATCCTACTCAAATGGATAATTAAACAAGATATCTTGGCTCGCTCCGCGTCGCTTTGGCCATAAAAAGATTCGGGAGAAAATTTGGGATCGAATGGTGTTTTTCCGGTGACGATCGGACGTCTAGAAGCTTCGATATTGGCGAAAAACTTGTTGAACTTGCAAAAGTACTTGGTACTTGCCAAAGTACTCGGTACTTGCCAAAGTACTTGGTACTTGCTTGGTATTTGCATAAGTACTCGGTATTTGCCAAAGTACTTGGTACTTGTTTGGTATTTGCATAAGTACTTGGTACTTGCTTGGTACTTGTAAAAGTACTTGGTACTTGCTTGGTACTTGCGAAAGTACTTGGTACTTGCACTCGCCCCCCCCCCGTTCCCCCGACTACTCCCACACCTACCCCCTCGGGATAATTCCGGGTTCGTCGGGTAGGAAAACTTGCCACTCTACTCCCCCCCCCCCCCCACAGAGCCATTTGGTATCGATCGGTGTTGATCCCGTGTCAATCGGTCGTCAATAAGCCGAGATATGCACGGCGAATTATTTCAATCGGCGTCGATCAGAATCTTCAGAACGGAGGGACCCACACTAATTTCTGGCCGTATCTCACTTTTCCGAGATGTACGTCAAACTACGTATTTAAAACTACATATTCTACAGCTGAATCTTCAAACTGGGGGTACCTCAGACCGTGGGAACGACTCGGCTCAGCACTGCCGCACGCGCATTCAGCGGCGGCTTGTCGATTTTTCGAGTGTCGGCTGCCGATCTCCCGAGAGCCGGCCACCTGTCAGCCGCCGCTCGGCTCTGTGTTAAGCATATGGGAACGGCGAATTTCTCCCGGAGGGAAGCACCTCGCTCACAATCGCACGTGAATTCAGCCGCATTCCATCTCACGCGCAATGTTGAAGAGATATGTGTTTCCGCGGGTATCTCGCAAGCCCTAAGAGAAAAAGCTCGCTGCAAAAACTGAGCACTTCAAAAAACCCGCAATCCTACTCAAATGAATAACTAAACAAGATATCTTGGCTCGCTCCGCGTCGCTTTGGCCATAAAAAGATTCGGGAGAAAATTTGGGATCGAATGGTGTTTTTCCGGTGACGATCGGACGTCTAGAAGCTTCGATATTGGCGAAAAACTTGCTGAACTTGCAAAAGTACTTGGTACTTGTTTGGTACTTGCAAAAGTACTTGGTACTTGCTTGGTATTTGCATAAGTACTCGGTATTTGCCAAAGTACTTGGTACTTGCTTGGTATTTGCATAAGTACTTGGTACCTGCTTGGTACTTGTAAAAGTACTTGGTACTTGCTTGGTACTTGCGAAAGTACTTGCTACTTGCACTCGCCCCCCCGTTCCCCCGACTCTACTCCCACCCCTACCCCCTCGGGATAATTCCGGGTTCGTCGGGTAGGAAAACCTGCCACTCTACTCCCCCCCCCCTCCCCCACAGCCATTTGGTATCGATCGGTGTTTGTCCCGTGTCAATCGGTCGTCAAAAAGCCGAGATATGCACCGCGAATTATTTCAATCGGCGCCGATCAGAATCTTCAGGACGGAGGTACCCACACTCATTCCTGGCCGTATCTCACTTTTCCGAGATCTACGTCAAACTACGTATTTAAAACTACATATTCTACAGCCGAATCTTCCAACTGGGGGTACCTCACTCACAATCGCACGTGAATTCAGCCGCATTCCATGTCACGCGCAATGCTGAAGAGATATGTGTGCACGCAGATATCTCGCAAGCCCTAAGAGAAAAAGCTCGCTGCAAAAACTGAGCGTTTCAAAAAACCCGAAATCCTACTCAAATGGATAATTAAACAAGATATCTTGGCTCGCTCCGCGTCGCTTTGGCAATCAAAGTATGAGGGAGAAAATTTGGGATCGATTGGTGTTCGTCCCGTGTTAATCGGACGTCTAGAAGCTTAGATATTCACGAAAAACTTGTTGAACCTGCCAAAGTACCTGCCAGCTTGCTGTATCACCTGCTACTTGGTAATGTACTGAAAACTTGCTAATGTACTGAAAACCTGCCAAAGTACTTGGTATTTACTTGCCTAAATACCGCAAAGAACTTGTTCCTTTCCGACGTTTAAATCAGACGTCTTTAGTCGATCAAAGACTTTGCGAATTTGCCTTGGTCTCAGATAATTTTGATTTGTTCCAATGAATTATTTGTAATTTGAATTATACTTGTTCCCAATTTGTATTTTGTTTCACCTACCTATCATTTCTAACTTGTTTTAGCGTCCTACCTATTAAGCGATTACACATACGTAGAGAGTGCCGGTGGGTGGTTATAATGCAATACCCTGCACGGTGAACAGCTTGCGAGTTTTACAGCGGTGCGATTGCTGGGGCTTATCGCTGACAGAAAAGGGTAAATACAGTAAATACAGATGGCTGTGTTGGATCCCTTTGCTTTTGCCCAACATTCAGCGTTGGAATTGTGGCTTTACCGTCCCTCTTATCAAAGTTATCTAACTTTTTGTAGCTTCGTCAGGTTAGACACGACGCGCGTGACCTCTGGCGGCCGCTGGCGGAACTACCGCGCACGGCCCGCACACGGGCCTGGCGGCCGCCAGTGGAACTACTGCGCAGGTGGCAGCACCTACCCGTGGAGAAGCGGCTGGCAATCGGCCGCCCCACTCCCCACCCCGCCCCCACCCAGCTGGCCGCCAGACCGTGGGAACGACTCGGCTCAGCGCTGCCGGCCGCTGGACGGGGAAACCCCGCCCCGCCGCCCGCCGCCCAACACACTGCCGCCGGGCCGGCCGGTGGAATTTTCCAGCCGTCTCTCCGGAACGGCGGCACCCCGCTCATCTTCGCACGCGCATTCAGCGGCGGCTTGTCGATTTTTCGAGTGTCGGCTGCCGATCTCCCGAGAGCCGGCCACCTGTCAGCCGCCGCTCGGCTCCGTGTTAAGCATATGGGGACGGCGAATTTCTCCCGGAGGGAAGCACCTCGCTCACAAAAGCACGTGAATCAGCCGCATTCCTGTGTGGCGCGCAATGCTGAAGAGATATGTGTTTCCGCGGGTATCTCGCAGGCCCTAAGAGAAAAAGCTCGCTGCAAAAACTCAGCGCTTCAAAAAACCCGCAATCCTACTCAAATGGATATTTAAACAAGATATTCCAAAGCTCGCTCCGCGTCGCTTTGGCCATAAAAAGATTCGGGAGAAAATTTGGGATCGAATGGTGTTTTTCCGGTGACGATCGGACGTCTAGAAGCTTCGATATTGGCGAAAAACTTGCTGAACTTGCAAAAGTACTTGGTACTTGTTTGGTACTTGCAAAAGTACTTGGTACTTGCTTGGTATTTGCATAAGTACTCGGTATTTGCCAAAGTACTTGGTACTTGCTTGGTATTTGGATAAGTACTTGGTACCTGCTTGGTACTTGTAAAAGTACTTGGTACTTGCTTGGTACTTGCGAAAGTACTTGCTACTTGCACTCGCCCCCCCCGTTCCCCCGACTCTACTCCCACCCCTACCCCCTCGGGATAATTCCGGGTTCGTCGGGTAGGAAAACCTGCCACTCTACTCCCCCCCCCCCCCACCCCCACAGCCATTTGGTATCGATCGGTGTTTGTCCCGTGTCAATCGGTCGTCAAAAAGCCGAGATATGCACCGCGAATTATTTCAATCGGCGCCGATCAGAATCTTCAGGACGGAGGTACCCACACTCATTCCTGGCCGTATCTCACTTTTCCGAGATCTACGTCAAACTACGTATTTAAAACTACATATTCTACAGCCGAATCTTCCAACTGGGGGTACCTCACTCACAATCGCACGTGAATTCAGCCGCATTCCATGTCACGCGCAATGCTGAAGAGATATGTGTGCACGCAGATATCTCGCAAGCCCTAAGAGAAAAAGCTCGCTGCAAAAACTGAGCGTTTCAAAAAACCCGAAATCCTACTCAAATGGATAATTAAACAAGATATCTTGGCTCGCTCCGCGTCGCTTTGGCCATAAAAAGATTCGGGAGAAAATTTGGGATCGAATGGTGTTTTTCCGGTGACGATCGGACGTCTAGAAGCTTCGATATTGGCGAAAAACTTGTTGAACTTGCAAAAGTACTTGGTACTTGCTTGGTACTTGCCAAAGTACTCGGTACTTGCCAAAGTACTTGGTACTTGCTTGGTATTTGCATAAGTACTCGGTATTTGCATAAGTACTCGGTATTTTCCAAAGTACTTGGTACTTGCATGGTACTTGTAAAAGTACTTGGTACTTGCTTGGTACTTGCGAAAGTACTTGGTACTTGCTTAATACTTGCGAAAGTACTTGGTACGTGCCCCCCCGTTCCCCCGACTCTACTCCCACCCGTACCCCCTCGGGATAATTCCGGGTTCGTCGGGTAGGAAAACTTGCCACTCTATCCCCCCCCCCCAAAGCCATTTGGTATCGATCGGTGTTTGTCCCGTGTCAATCGGTCGTCAATAAGCAGATATGCACGGCGAATTATTTCAATCCGGGTTCGTCGGGTAGGAAAACTTGCCACTCTATCCCCCCCCCAAAGCCATTTGGTATCGATCGGTGTTTGTCCCGTGTCAATCGGTCGTCAATAAGCAGATATGCACGCCGTATCTCACTTTTCCGAGATGTACGTCAAACTACGTATTTAAAACTACATATTCTACAGCCGAATCTTCCAACTGGGGGTACCTCACTCACAATCGCACGTGAATTCAGCCGCATTCCATGTCACGCGCAATGCTGAAGAGATATGTGTGCACGCAGATATCTCGCAAGCCCTAAGAGAAAAAGCTCGCTGCAAAAACTGAGCGTTTCAAAAAACCCGGAATCCTACTCAAATGGATATTTAAACAAGATATCTTGGCTCGCTCCGCGTCGCTTTGGCCATAAAAAGATTCGGGAGAAAATTTGGGATCGAATGGTGTTTTTCCGGTGACGATCGGACGTCTAGAAGCTTCGATATTGGCGAAAAACTTGCTGAACTTGCAAAAGTACTTGGTACTTGCCAAAGTACTCGGTACTTGCCAAAGTACTTGGTACTTGCTTGGTATTTGCATAAGTACTCGGTATTTGCCAAAGTACTTGGTACTTGCTTGGTATTTGCATAAGTACTTGGTACTTGCTTGGTACTTGTAAAAGTACTTGGTACTTGCGAAAGTACTTGGTACTTGCTTGGTACTTGTACTCGCCCCCCCCCTTGTTCCCCCGACTCTACTCCCACCCCTACACCCTCGGGATAATTCCGGGTTCGTCGGGTAGAAAAACTTGCCACTCTATCCCCCCCCCCCCCCAGAGCCATTTGGTATCGATCGGTGTTTGTCCCGTGTCAATCGGTCGTCAATAAGCCGAGATATGCAGGGCGACTTATTTCAATCGGCGCCGATCATAATCTTCAGGACGGAGGTACATACCCACACTCATTTCTGGCCGTATCTCACTTTTCCGAGATCTACGTCAAACTACGTATTTAAAACTACAATTCTACAGCCGAATCTTCCAACTGGGGGTACCTCACTCACAATCGCACGTGATTCAGCCGCATTCCTGTGAGGCGCGCAATGTTGAAGAGATATGTGTGCACGCAGATATCTCGCAAGCCCTAAGAGAAAAAGCTCGCTGCAAAAACTGAGCGTTTCAAAAAACCCGAAATCCTACTCAAATGAATAATACTCGCCCCCCCCCCCTTGTTCCCCCGACTCTACTCCCACCCCTACACCCTCGGGATAATTCCGGGTTCGTCGGGTAGAAAAACTTGCCACTCTATCCCCCCCCCCCCCCAGAGCCATTTGGTATCGATCGGTGTTTGTCCCGTGTCAATCGGTCGTCAATAAGCCGAGATATGCAGGGCGACTTATTTCAATCGGCGCCGATCATAATCTTCAGGACGGAGGTACATACCCACACTCATTTCTGGCCGTATCTCACTTTTCCGAGATCTACGTCAAACTACGTATTTAAAACTACAATTCTACAGCCGAATCTTCCAACTGGGGGTACCTCACTCACAATCGCACGTGATTCAGCCGCATTCCTGTGAGGCGCGCAATGTTGAAGAGATATGTGTGCACGCAGATATCTCGCAAGCCCTAAGAGAAAAAGCTCGCTGCAAAAACTGAGCGTTTCAAAAAACCCGAAATCCTACTCAAATGAATAATTAAACAAGATATCTTGGCTCGCTCCGCGTCGCTTTGACCATAAAAAGATTCGGGAGAAAATTTGGGATCGAATGGTGTTTTTCCGGTGACGATCGGACGTCTAGAAGCTTCGATATTGGCGAAAAACTTGCTGAACTTGCAAAAGTACTTGGTACTTGCCAAAGTACTCGGTACTTGCCAAAGTACTTGGTACTTGCTTGGTATTTGCATAAGTACTCGGTATTTGCCAAAGTACTTGGTACTTGCTTGGTATTTGCATAAGTACTTGGTACTTGCTTGGTACTTGTAAAAGTACTTGGTACTTGCGAAAGTACTTGGTACTTGCTTGGTACTTGTACTCGCCCCCCCCCCTTGTTCCCCCGACTCTACTCCCACCCCTACACCCTCGGGATAATTCCGGGTTCGTCGGGTAGAAAAACTTGCCACTCTATCCCCCCCCCCCCCAGAGCCATTTGGTATCGATCGGTGTTTGTCCCGTGTCAATCGGTCGTCAATAAGCCGAGATATGCACGGCGACTTATTTCAATCGGCGCCGATCATAATCTTCAGGACGGAGGTACCCACACTCATTTCTGGCCGTATCTCACTTTTCCGAGATCTACGTCAAACTACGTATTTAAAACTACAATTCTACAGCCGAATCTTCCAACTGGGGGTACCTCACTCACAATCGCACGTGATTCAGCCGCATTCCTGTGAGGCGCGCAATGTTGAAGAGATATGTGTGCACGCAGATATCTCGCAAGCCCTAAGAGAAAAAGCTCGCTGCAAAAACTGAGCGTTTCAAAAAACCCGAAATCCTACTCAAATGAATAATTAAACAAGATATCTTGGCTCGCTCCGCGTCGCTTTGGCCATAAAAAGATTCGGGAGAAAATTTGGGATCGAATGGTGTTTTTCCGGTGACGATCGGACGTCTAGAAGCTTCGATATTGGCGAAAAACTTGTTGAACTTGCAAAAGTACTTGGTACTTGCTTGGTACTTGCCAAAGTACTTGGTACTTGCTTGGTATTTGCATAAGTACTCGGTATTTGCCAAAATACTTGGTACTTGCTTGGTATTTGCATAAGTTCTTGGTACTTGCTTGGTACTTGTAAAAGTACTTGGTACTTGCGAAAGTACTTGGTACTTGCTTGGTACTTGTACTCGCCCCCCCCCCCCCCTGTTCCCCCGACTCTACTCCCACCCCTACCCCCTCGGGATATTTCCGGGTTCGTCGGGTAGGAAAACTTGCCACTCTATCCCCCCCCCCCCCCAGAGCCATTTGGTATCGATCGGTGTTTGTCCCGTGTCAATCGGTCGTCAATAAGCCGAGATATGCACGGCGAATTATTTCAATCGGCGCCGATCAGAATCTTCAGGACGGAGGTACCCACACTCATTCCTGGCCATATCTCACTTTTCCGAGATTTACGTCAAACTACGTATTTAAAACTACATTTTCTACAGCCGAATCTTCCAACTGGGGGTACCTCACTCACAATCGCACGTGAATTCAGCCGCATTCCATGTCACGCGCAATGCTGAAGAGATATGTGTGCACGCAGATATCTCGCAAGCCCTAAGAGAAAAAGCTCGCTGCAAAAACTCAGCGCTTCAAAAAACCCGAAATCCTACTCAAATGGATAATTAAACAAGATATCTTGGCTCGCTCCGCGTCGCTTTGGCAATCAAAGTATGAGGGAGAAAATTTGGGATCGATTGGTGTTCGTCCCGTGTTAATCGGACGTCTAGAAGCTTAGATATTCACGAAAAACTTGTTGAACTTGCCAAAGTACCTGCCAGCTTGCTGTATCACCTGCTACTTGGTAATGTACTGAAAACTTGCTAATGTACTGAAAACCTGCCAAAGTACTTGGTATTTACTTGCCTAAATACCGCAAAGAACTTGCTACTTTCCGACGTAAAATCAGACGTCTTTAGACGATCAAAGACTTCGCGAATTTGCCTTGGTCTCTGATAATTTTGATTTGTTTTAATGAATTGTTTGCCATTCGAGTTATGCTTATTTCCTATTCATAGTTTAGTTAACCTATCTATCATTTATCCCTTGCTCTACGCGTCCTACCTATTAAGCGATTACACATACGTTGAGAGGGCCGGTGGGTGGTTATAATCCAATACCCTGCACGGTGAACAGCTTGCGAGTTTTACAGCGGTGCGATTGCTGGGGCTTATCGCTGACAGAAAAAGGTAAATACAGTAAATACAGATGGCTGTGTTGGATCCCTTTGCTTTCGCCCAACATTCAGCGTTAGAATTGTGGCTTTACCGTCCCTCTTATAAAAGTTATCTAACTTTTTGTACCTTCGTCAGGTTAGACACGACGCGCGTGACCTCTGGCGGCCGCTGGCGGAACTACCGCGCACGGCCCGCACACGGGTCTGGCGGCCGCCAGTGGAACTACTGCGCAGGTGGCAGCACCTGCCTGTGGAGAAGCGGCTGGCACTCGGCCCCCCCACTCCCCACCCCGCCCCCACCCAGCTGGCCGCCAGACCGTGGGAACGACTCGGCTCAGCGCTGCCGGCCGCTGGACGGGGAAACCCCGCCCCGCCGCCCGCCGCCCGACACACTGCCGCCGGGCCGGCCGGTGGAATTTTCCAGCCGTCTCTCCGGAACGGCGGTAGCCCGCTCATCTTCGCACGCGCATTCAGCGGCCGGTTGTCGATTTTTCGAGTGTCGGCTGCCGATCTCCCGAGAGCCGGCCACCTGTCAGCCACCGCTCGGCTCTGTGTTAAGCATATGGGGACGGCGAATTTCTCCCGGAGGGAAGCACCTCGCTCACAAAAGCACGTGAATCAGCCGCATTCCTGTGAGGCGCGCAATGTTGAAGAGATATGTGTGCACGCAGCTATCTCGCAAGCCCTAAGAGAAAAAGCTCGCTGCAAAAACTCAACGTTTCAAAAAACCCGCAATCCTACTCAAATGAATAACTAAACGAGTGTCGGCTGCCGATCTCCCGAGAGCCGGCCACCTGTCAGCCGCCGCTCGGCTCTGTGTTAAGCATATGGGGTATCTCACTTTTCCGAGATCTACGTCAAACTACGTATTTAAAACTACATATTCTACAGCCGAATCTTGAAACTGAGGGTACCTCACTCACAATCGCACGTGATTCAGCCGCATTCCTGTGAGGCGCGCAATGTTGAAGAGATATGTGTGCACGCAGCTATCTCGCAAGCCCTAAGAGAAAAAGCTCGCTGCAAAAACTGAGCACTTCAAAAAACCCGAAATCCTACTCAAATGAATATTTAAACAAGATATCTTGGCTCGCTTCGCGTCGCGTTGGCCATAAAAATGATTAAGGAGAAAATTTGGGTCCGATTGGTGTTTGTCCCGTGTTGATCGGACGTCTAGAAGCTTAGATATTCGCGAAAAACTTGTTGAACTTGCCAAAATACCTGCCAGCTTGCTGTATCACCTGCTACTTGGTAATGTACTGAAAACTTGCTAATGTACTGAAAACCTGCCAAAGGTATTTACTTGCCTAAATACCGCAAAGAACTTGTTCTAAAATACTTGGTATTTACTTGCCTAAATACCGCAAAGAACTTGTTCCTTTCCGACGTTTAAATCAGACTTTTTAAGACAATTAAAGATTTCCCAAATTTCCCTTGGTCTCAGTTCGTTTTGATTTGTATTCAATGAATAGTTTGCAATTTGAATTTTGTTTAATTTCAATTCCCAAGTTGTATATTGTTTCACCTACTTTTTGTATATTGTTTCACCTACTTTTCATTTCTCATTTGATATTTGCGTCCTACCTATTAAACGATTACACTTACGTTGAAAGAGCCGGTGGGTGCTTATAATGCAATACCCTGCACGGTGAACAGCTTGCGAGTTTTGCAGCGGTGCGATTGCTGGGGCTTATCGCTGACTGAAAACGGTAAATACAGTAAATACAGATGGCTGTGTTGGATCCCTTTGCTTTTGCCCAACATTCAGCGTTGGAATTGTGGCTTTACCGTCCCTCTTATTAAAGTTATCTAACTTTTTGTAGCTTCGTCAGGTTAGACACGACGCGCGCGGCGGTATCCATCTGGCGGCCGCTGGCGGAACTACCGCGCACGGCCCGCTTGCCGCACGGGCCTGGCGGCCGCCAGTGGAACTACTGCGCAGGTGGCAGCACCTGCCCGTGGAGAAGCGGCTGGCAATCGGCCGCCCAACTCCCCACCCCGCCCCCACCCAGCTGGCCGCCAGACCGTGGGAACGACTCGGCTCAGCACTGCCGCACGCGCATTCAGCGGCGGGTTGTCGATTTTTCGAGTGTCGGCTGCCGATCTCCCGAGAGCCGGCCACCTGTCAGCCGCCGCTCGGCTGTGTTAAGCATATGGGGTATCTCACTTTTCCGAGATCTACGTCAAACTACGTATTTAAAACTACATATTCTACAGCCGAATCTTCCAACTGGGGGTACCTCACTCACAATCGCACGTGAATTCAGCCGCATTCCATGTCACGCGCAATGCTGAAGAGATATGTGTGCACGCAGCTATCTCGCAAGCCCTAAGAGAAAAAGCTCGCTGCAAAAACTCAGCGCTTCAAAAAACCCGAAATCCTACTCAAATGGATAATTAAACAAGATATCTTGGCTCGCTCCGCGTCGCGTTGGCCATAAAATGATTAAGGAGAAAATTTGGGACCGATTGGTGTTTGTCCCGTGTTGATCGGACGTCTAGAAGCTTAGATATTCGCGAAAAACTTGTTGAACTTGCCAAAATACCTGCCAGCTTGCTGTATCACCTGCTACTTGGTAATGTACTGAAAACTTGCTAATGTACTGAAAACCTGCCAAAGGTAGTTACTTGCCTAAATACCGCAAAGAACTTGTTCTAAAATACTTGGTATTTTCTTGCCTAAATACCGCAAAGAACTTGTTCCTTTCCGACGTTTAAATCAGACGTTTTAAGACGAACAAAGACTTCCCAAAGTTCCCTTGGTCACAGTTTGTTTTGATTTGTTTCCAATAATTGATTGCAATTGGATTTGGGTTATGCTTAATTCCAATTCGTATTTTATTTCACCTACCTATCATGTCTTTCTTGCTTTTAGCGTCCTACCTATTAAACGATTACACTTATGTTGAAAGAGCCGGTGGGTGCTTATAATGCAATACCCTGCACGGTGAACAGCTTGCGAGTTTTGCAGCGGTGCGATTGCTGGGGCTTATCGCTGACTGAAAAGGGTAAATACAGTAAATACAGATGGCTGTGTTGGATCCCTTTGCTTTCGCCCAACATTCAGCGTTGGAATTGTGGCTTTACCGTCCCTCTTATTAAAGTTATCTAACTTTTTGTAGCTTCGTCAGGTTAGACACGACGCGCGCGGCGGTATCCATCTGGCGGCCGCTGGCGGAACTACCGCGCACGGCCCGCTTGCCACACGGGCCTGGCGGCCGCCAGTGGAACTACTGCGCAGGTGGCAGCACCTGCCCGTGGAGAAGCGGCTGGCAATCGGCCGGCCCGCGAGTTACCTAAGTGTGGAACTGTACGTCAATTATAGGGCTCTGATTGGTGACTTTGGTCGAGGGATGACGCTCATAGCATGACGTCACTCACGTACTTGGCCGGACCAACGGCGTAGCCCAGGCGCGCCGAGCCAATCCAGAGGCTCTCAAACTCAAATGTACAGATCCTGCGCATTGAATGGCGAAACTTCGGCGAGTTCGCTTGAGTTTGGAAGCCCCTGCCGGAGAACTGGAGACGGCCGCTTTATTCGCTGGACAGTGGATAGCGCAGATGGCGATTGACGGTGCCAAAAAGACGATGAGGAAAAGGAGTTGAGCAGTAAATTATACGCCTGTGCTTGTGCATAGCTGAGTGGTAAATTGTAAAATGCTTAGGCTTTGAAGAGATGCAGTGTAGTTTAGCCGACTCAGGGGTATTCTACCGAGTTATGTAAGGCGGAAGGGTCGCAAGTCGTTTGTTTCCATGATTACCTAATGAAAATGTAAAGCGTAATGGTAAGTTGATAATACAGCGTGGTTGGGGCATCTGCTCAGTCCATTTCTATTTTCTTCTCTGCAATAGTGCATTCGCTACTGTATAATTCATTTCAAGAGGCACTGGGCTGCGCCGGCTGAATTATTCCGAAACCATCAGTGAATTCATTTGCTGTCGTCACAGTCACTCACAACAATACGAATCGTTCAGTCGTGCGCTGGGAGTCCGCCAAGTTTGAGTGTGCTGCAGAGTGCAGACTGGACCGCCGAGAATATAACATTCCCGCCTCCCTGGGCGAGCGGCGCATTGGAGCCGAAGGAAACTGCTTCAGTTTTTTTTTGTGTGGGGAGGATACCAATGTTTGAAAATTATTTTCTGGAATGATGCAATATGGAAAGGTTTCTTGAATACCTAGAGGGCTGTCGAGAAGATGCATATTTTCTCATTTGCTAACCGATACTACAACGCGAAAAGACGCAAATGTTGCATACTTAAGTCTAATAAAGGTTTAAGAACTTCGTGAACCATGCCTAATGGCTAATTGACCGAGACCCAGTTATTTGCCACTGCAGGTAGGTACTATACTCATTTGTGAACAGAAAGTTCCACCACCACTCGCCAGAAATTCAATGAGCAGTTGCTTATTTTTAAACGTTTGAGTAACAACCTTTAAAAATTGTCCTCCCTTTCAATAGTTTGCGCGAAGACACAAAGCCAGAATCAACCAGGCAATACCAGAATCCGTTGCGCAGCGTGTCTGATGTGCCCCAATTTTCAATCCACATAGCATAGCACACACTAAATGCAGGTACGGTCACCTACACATCAGGTATTTGAAGGACGTGATAGCTCATACACATGGAAGAAACACCATGCGCTAAAATTAAATGTGATTAACTAGCTACACCAGAAGTTTGACGTCCGATGCCTCTCCGCCAAGTTAAGACCATGCCAATCTCGGCCAGTCTGCCGCCGCGCCGGCACTGGCCGTGGTGTGACGTCATCCGGCCGGCTCGGCGCTGGGTAGTTCCACACTTAGGTAACTCGCGGCCGGCCCACTCCCCACCCCGCCCCCACCCAGCTGGCGGCCAGACCGTGGGAACGACTCGGCTCAGCACTGCCGCACGCGCATTCAGCGGCGGGTTGTCGATTTTTCGAGTGTCGGCTGCCGATCTCCCGAGAGCCGGCCACCTGTCAGCCGCCGCTCGGCTCTGTGTTAAGCATATGGGGTATCTCACTTTTCCGAGATCTACGTCAAACTACGTATTTAAAACTACATATTCTACAGCCGAATCTTCAAACTGAGGGTACCTCACTCACAATCGCACGTGAATTCAGCCGCATTCCATGTCACGCGCAATGTTGAAGAGATATGTGTGCACGCAGATATCTCGCAGGCCCTAACAGAAAAAGCTCGCTGCAAAAACTGAGCAATTCAAAAAAACCCGCAATCCTACTCAAATGGATAATTAAACAAGATATCTTGGCTCGCTCCGCGTCGCTTTGGCCATAAAAAGATTCGGGAGAAAATTTGGGATCGAATGGTGTTTTTCCGGTGACGATCGGACGTCTAGAAGCTTCGATATTGGCGAAAAACTTGCTGAACTTGCAAAAGTACTTGGTACTTGCTTGGTACTTGCCAAAGTACTCGGTACTTGCCAAAGTACTTGGTACTTGCTTGGTATTTGCATAAGTACTCGGTATTTGCCAAAGTACTTGGTATTTGCTTGAAGTACTTGGTACTTGTTTGGTATTTTCATAAGCACTCGGTATTTGCCAAAGTACTTGGTGTATGTTTCGACTACCTGGTCTGTTTTGTATGTTTTGAACGTTGTATGTTACGACTTCCATGTATGCTTTGATAAGTGTACGCTGCGGTCTTGTATGCGCTAGACTGCGGTTGTACCGCTAGGTGGCAGCAGCCACCGGTCCGGCCGCCCCAACTGCGGTCCAGGTGGCAGCAGCTGCCGGCAGACTCGGCAGTTTTTCCCGTCGTCGGGCGGTCGGCGGCGAATCTCCGCAACGGAGGGACCGCCACCGAGTTTGTCACGTGAATCAGCCGCATTCCTGTGAGGCGCGCAATGTTGAAGAGATATGTGTGCACGCAGCTATCTCGCAAGCCCTAAGAGAAAAAGCTCGCTGCAAAAACTCAGCGTTTCAAAAAACCCGAAATCCTACTCAAATGGATATTTAAACAAGATATCTTGGCTCGCTCCGCGTCGCTTTGGCAATCAAAGTATGAGGGAGAAAATTTGGGATCGATTGGTGTTCGTCCCGTGTTAATCGGACGTCTAGAAGCTTAGATATTCACGAAAAACTTGTTGAACTTGCAAAAGTACTTGGTACTTGCTTGGTACTTGCCAAAGTACTCGGTACTTGCCAAAGTACTTGGTACTTGCTTGGTATTTGCATAAGTACTCGGTATTTGCCAAAGTACTTGGTACTTGCTTGGTATTTGCATAAGTACTTGGTACTTGCTTGGTACTTGTAAAAGTACTTGGTACTTGCTTGGTACTTGCGAAAGTACTTGGTACTTGCACTCGCCCCCCCCCCCCCGTTCCCCCGACTCTACTCCCACACCTACCCCCTCGGGATAATTCCGGGTTCGTCGGGTAGGAAAACTTGCCACTCTACCCCCTCCCCCCCCCCCACACACACAGAGCCATTTGGTATCGATCGGTGTTTATCCCGTGTCAATCGGTCGTCAATAAGCCGAGATATGCACGGCGAATTATTTCAATCGGCGTCGATCAGAATCTTCAGAACGGAGGGACCCACACTCATTTCTGGCCGTATCTCACTTTTCCGAGATGTACGTCAAACTACGTATTTAAAACTACATATTCTAAGGCCGAATCTTCAAACTGGGGGTACCTCAGACCGTGGGAACGACTCGGCTCAGCACTGCCGCACGCGCATTCAGCGGCGGGTTGTCGATTTTTCGAGTGTCGGCTGCCGATCTCCCGAGAGCCGGCCACCTGTCAGCCGCCGCTCGGCTCTGTGTTAAGCATATGGGGACGGCGAATTTCTCCCGGAGGGAAGCACCTCGCTCACAAAAGCACGTGAATCAGCCGCATTCCTGTGTGGCGCGCAATGCTGAAGAGATATGTGTTTCCGCGGGTATCTCGCAGGCCCTAACAGGAAAAGCTCGCTGCAAAAACTGAGCGTTTCAAATAACGCCAAATCCTAGTCAAATGGAGTCTTGTCCATTTGAGTAGGATTGCGGGTTTTTTGAAGCGCTGAGTTTTTGCAGCGAGCTTTTCCTGTTAGGGCCTGCGAGATACCCGCGGAAACACATATCTCTTCAGCATTGCGCGCCACACAGGAATGCGGCTGATTCACGTGCTTTTGTGAGCGAGGTGCTTCCCTCCGGGAGAAATTCGCCGTCCCCATATGCTTAACACAGAGCCGAGCGGCGGCTGACAGGTGGCCGGCTCTCGGGAGATCGGCAGCCGACACTCGAAAAATCGACAAGCCGCCGCTGAATGCGCGTGCGGCAGTGCTGAGCCGAGTCGTTCCCACGGTCTGAGGTACCCCCAGTTTGAAGATTCGGCTGTAGAATATGTAGTTTTAAATACGTAGTTTGACGTAAATCTCGGAAAAGTGAGATACGGCCAGAAATGAGTGTGGGTCCCTCCGTTCTGAAGATTCTGATCGACGCCGATTGAAATAATTCGCCGTGCATATCTCGGCTTATTGACGACCGATTGACACGGGATAAACACCGATCGATACCAAATGGCTCTGTGTGTGTGTGTGGGGGGGGGGGGAGTAGAGTGGCAAGTTTTCCTACCCGACGAACCCGGAATTATCCCGAGGGGGTAGGTGTGGGAGTAGAGTCGGGGGAACGGGGGGCGAGTGCAAGTACCAAGTACTTTCGCAGTACCAAGCAAGTACCAAGTACTTATGGAAATACCAAGCAAGTACCAAGTACTTTGGCAAATACCGAGTACTTATGCAAATACCAAGCAAGTACCAAGTACTTTGGCAAGTACCGAGTACTTTGGCAAGTACCAAGCAAGTACCAAGTACTTTTGCAAGTTCAGCAAGTTTTTCGCCAATATCGAAGCTTCTAGACGTCCAATCGTCACCGGAAAAACACCATTCGATCCCAAATTTTCTCCCGAATCTCTTTATGGCCAAAGCGACGCGGAGCGAGCCAAGATATCTTGGCTCGCTCCGCGTCGCTTTGGCAATCAAAGTATGAGGGAGAAAATTTGGGATCGAATGGTGTTTTTCCGGTGACGATCGGACGTCTAGAAGCTTCGATATTGGCGAAAAACTTGCTGAACTTGCAAAAGTACTTGGTACTTGCTTGGTACTTGCCAAAGTACTCGGTACTTGCCAAAGTACTTGGTACTCGCTTGGTATTTGCATAAGTACTCGGTATTTGCCAAAGTACTTGGTACTTGCTTGGTATTTCCATAAGTACTTGGTACTTGCTTGGTACTTGTAAAAGTACTTGGTACTTGCTTGGTACTTGCGAAAGTACTTGGTACTTGCACTCGCCCCCCCGTTCCCCCGACTCTACTCCCACACCTACCCCCTCGGGATAATTCCGGGTTCGTCGGGTAGGAAAACTTGCCACTCTACTCCCCCCCCCCCCCCCCCCACACACACAGAGCCATTTGGTATCGATCGGTGTTTATCCCGTGTCAATCGGTCGTCAATAAGCCGAGATATGCACGGCGAATTATTTCAATCGGCGTCGATCAGAATCTTCAGAACGGAGGGACCCACACTCATTTCTGGCCGTATCTCACTTTTCCGAGATGTACGTCAAACTACGTATTTAAAACTACATATTCTACAGCCGAATCTTCAAACTGGGGGTACCTCAGACCGTGGGAACGACTCGGCTCAGCACTGCCGCACGCGCATTCAGCGGCGGCTTGTCGATTTTTCGAGTGTCGGCTGCCGATCTCCCGAGAGCCGGCCACCTGTCAGCCGCCGCTCGGCTCCGTGTTAAGCATATGGGGACGGCGAATTTCTCCCGGAGGGAAGCACCTCGCTCACAAAAGCACGTGAATCAGCCGCATTCCTGTGTGGCGCGCAATGTTGAAGAGATATGTGTTTCCGCGGGTATCTCGCAAGCCCTAACAGGAAAAGCTCGCTGCAAAAACTGAACGTTTCAAATAACGCCAAATCCTAGTCAAATAGTATACTATACAAGATATCTTGGCTCGCTCCGCGTCGCTTTGGCCATAAAAAGATTCGGGAGAAAATTTGGGATCGAATGGTGTTTTTTCCGGTGACGATCGGACGTCTAGAAGCTTCGATATTGGCGAAAAACTTGCTGAACTTGCAAAAGTACTTGGTACTTGCTTGGTACTTGCCAAAGTACTCGGTACTTGCCAAAGTACTTGGTACTTGCTTGGTATTTGCATAAGTACTCGGTATTTGCCAAAGTACTTGGTATTTGCTTGGTATTTCCATAAGTACTTGGTACTTGGTACTTGCGAAAGTACTTGGTACTTGCACTCGCCCCCCCGTTCCCCCGACTCTACTCCCACAGATATTCACGAAAAACTTGTTGAACTTGCAAAAGTACTTGGTACTTGCTTGGTACTTGCCAAAGTACTCGGTACTTGCCAAAGTACTTGGTACTTGCTTGGTATTTGCATAAGTACTCGGTATTTGCCAAAGTACTTGGTACTTGCTTGGTATTTCCATAAGTACTTGGTACTTGCTTGGTACTTGTAAAAGTACTTGGTACTTGCTTGGTACTTGCGAAAGTACTTGGTACTTGCACTCGCCCCCCCCGTTCCCCCGACTCTACTCCCACAACTACCCCCTCGGGATAATTCCGGGTTCGTCGGGTAGGAAAACTTGCCACTCTACTCCCCCCCCCCCCCCAGAGCCATTTGGTATCGATCGGTGTTTATCCCGTGTCAATCGGTCGTCAATAAGCCGAGATATGCACGGCGAATTATTTCAATCGGCGTCGATCAGAATCTTCAGAACGGAGGGACCCACACTCATTTCTGGCCGTATCTCACTTTTCCGAGATGTACGTCAAACTACGTATTTAAAACTACATATTCTAAGGCCGAATCTTCAAACTGGGGGTACCTCAGACCGTGGGAACGACTCGGCTCAGCACTGCCGCACGCGCATTCAGCGGCGGGTTGTCGATTTTTCGAGTGTCGGCTGCCGATCTCCCGAGAGCCGGCCACCTGTCAGCCGCCGCTCGGCTCTGTGTTAAGCATATGGGGACGGCGAATTTCTCCCGGAGGGAAGCACCTCGCTCACAAAAGCACGTGAATCAGCCGCATTCCTGTGTGGCGCGCAATGCTGAAGAGATATGTGTTTCCGCGGGTATCTCGCAGGCCCTAACAGGAAAAGCTCGCTGCAAAAACTGAGCGTTTCAAATAACGCCAAATCCTAGTCAAATGGATATTTAAACAAGATATCTTGGCTCGCTCCGCGTCGCTTTGGCAATCAAAGTATGAGGGAGAAAATTTGGGATCGATTGGTGTTCGTCCCGTGTTAATCGGACGTCTAGAAGCTTAGATATTCACGAAAAACTTGTTGAACTTGCAAAAGTACTTGGTACTTGCTTGGTACTTGCCAAAGTACTCGGTACTTGCCAAAGTACTTGGTACTTGCTTGGTATTTGCATAAGTACTCGGTATTTGCCAAAGTACTTGGTACTTGCTTGGTATTTGCATAAGTACTTGGTACTTGCTTGGTACTTGTAAAAGTACTTGGTACTTGCTTGGTACTTGCGAAAGTACTTGGTACTTGCACTCGCCCCCCCCGTTCCCCCGACTCTACTCCCACACCTACCCCCTCGGGATAATTCCGGGTTCGTCGGGTAGGAAAACTTGCCACTCTACCCCCTCCCCCCCCCCCCACACACAGAGCCATTTGGTATCGATCGGTGTTTATCCCGTGTCAATCGGTCGTCAATAAGCCGAGATATGCACGGCGAATTATTTCAATCGGCGTCGATCAGAATCTTCAGAACGGAGGGACCCACACTCATTTCTGGCCGTATCTCACTTTTCCGAGATGTACGTCAAACTACGTATTTAAAACTACATATTCTAAGGCCGAATCTTCAAACTGGGGGTACCTCAGACCGTGGGAACGACTCGGCTCAGCACTGCCGCACGCGCATTCAGCGGCGGGTTGTCGATTTTTCGAGTGTCGGCTGCCGATCTTCCGAGAGCCGGCCACCTGTCAGCCGCCGCTCGGCTCTGTGTTAAGCATATGGGGACGGCGAATTTCTCCCGGAGGGAAGCACCTCGCTCACTAAAGCACGTGAATCAGCCGCATTCCTGTGTGGCGCGCAATGCTGAAGAGATATGTGTTTCCGCGGGTATCTCGCAAGCCCTAACAGGAAAAGCTCGCTGCAAAAACTGACCGCTTCAAAAAACCCGAAATCCTACTCAAATGGATATTTAAACAAGATATCTTGGCTCGCTCCGCGTCGCTTTGGCAATCAAAGTATGAGGGAGAAAATTTGGGATCGATTGGTGTTCGTCCCGTGTTAATCGGACGTCTAGAAGCTTAGATATTCACGAAAAACTTGTTGAACCTGCCAAAGTACCTGCCAGCTTGCTGTATCACCTGCTACTTGGTAATGTACTGAAAACTTGCTAATGTACTGAAAACCTGCCAAAGTACTTGGTATTTACTTGCCTAAATACCGCAAAGAACTTGTTCCTTTCCGACGTTTAAATCAGACGTCTTTAGTCGATCAAAGACTTTGCGAATTTGCCTTGGTCTCAGATAATTTTGATTTGTTCCAATGAATTATTTGTAATTTGAATTATACTTGTTCCCAATTTGTATTTTGTTTCACCTACGTATCATTTCTAACTTGTTTTAGCGTCCTACCTATTAAGCGATTACACATACGTAGAGAGAGCCGGTGGGTGGTTATAATGCAATACCCTGCACGGTGAACAGCTTGCGAGTTTTACAGCGGTGCGATTGCTGGGGCTTATCGCTGACAGAAAAGGGTAAATACAGTAAATACAGATGGCTGTGTTGGATCCCTTTGCTTTTGCCCAACATTCAGCGTTGGAATTGTGGCTTTACCGTCCCTCTTATCAAAGTTATCTAACTTTTTGTAGCTTCGTCAGGTTAGACACGACGCGCGTGACCTCTGGCGGCCGCTGGCGGAACTACCGCGCACGGCCCGCACACGGGCCTGGCGGCCGCCAGTGGAACTACTGCGCAGGTGGCAGCACCTACCCGTGGAGAAGCGGCTGGCAATCGGCCGCCCCACTCCCCACCCCGCCCCCACCCAGCTGGCCGCCAGACCGTGGGAACGACTCGGCTCAGCGCTGCCGGCCGCTGGACGGGGAAACCCCGCCCCGCCGCCCGCCGCCCAACACACTGCCGCCGGGCCGGCCGGTGGAATTTTCCCTGTGTTGGATCCCTTTGCTTTTGCCCAGCATTCAGCGTTGGAATTGTGGCTTTACCGTCCCTCTTATTAAAGTTATCTAACTTTTTGTAGCTTCGTCAGGTTAGACACGACGCGCGCGGCGGTATCCATCTGGCGGCCGCTGGCGGAACTACCGCGCACGGCCCGCTTGCCGCACGGGCCTGGCGGCCGCCAGTGGAACTACTGCGCAGGTGGCAGCACCTGCCCGTGGAGAAGCGGCTGGCAATCGGCCGCCCCACTCCCCACCCCGCCCCCACCCAGCTGGCCGCCAGACCGTGGGAACGACTCGGCTCAGCACTGCCGCACGCGCATTCAGCGGCGGCTTGTCGATTTTTCGAGTGTCGGCTGCCGATCTCCCGAGAGCCGGCCACCTGTCAGCCGCCGCTCGGCTCTGTGTTAAGCATATGGGGACGGCGAATTTCTCCCGGAGGGAAGCACCTCGCTCACAAAAGCACGTGAATCAGCCGCATTCCTGTGTGGCGCGCAATGCTGAAGAGATATGTGTTTCCGCGGGTATCTCGCAAGCCCTAAGAGAAAAAGCTCGCTGCAAAAACTCAGCGCTTCAAAAAACCCGCAATCCTACTCAAATGGATATTTAAACAAGATATCTTGGCTCGCTCCGCGTCGCTTTGGCCATAAAAAGATTCGGGAGAAAATTTGGGATCGAATGGTGTTTTTCCGGTGACGATCGGACGTCTAGAAGCTTCGATATTGGCGAAAAACTTGTTGAACTTGCAAAAGTACTTGGTACTTGCTTGGTACTTGCCAAAGTACTCGGTACTTGCCAAAGTACTTGGTACTTGCTTGGTATTTGCATAAGTACTCGGTATTTGCCAAAGTACTTGGTACTTGCTTGGTATTTGCATAAGTACTTGGTACTTGTAAAAGTACTTGGTACTTGCTTGGTACTTGCGAAAGTACTTGGTACTTGCTTGGTACTTGTACTCGCCCCCCCCCGTTCCCCCACTCTACTCCCACCCCTACCCCCTCGGGATAATTCCGGGTTCGTCGGGTAGGAAAACTTGCCACTCTATCCCCCCCCCCCCAGAGCCATTTGGTATCGATTGGTGTTTGTCCCGTGTCAATCGGTCGTCAATAAGCCGAGATATGCACGGCGACTTATTTCATTCGGCGCCGATCAGAATCTTCAGGACGGAGGTACCCACACTCATTCCTGGCCGTATCTCACTTTTCCGAGATCTACGTCAAACTACGTATTTAAAACTACATATTCTACAGCCGAATCTTCCAACTGGGGGTACCTCACTCACAATCGCACGTGAATTCAGCCGCATTCCATGTCACGCGCAATGCTGAAGAGATATGTCTGCACGCAGCTATCTCGCAAGCCCTAAGAGAAAAAGCTCGCTGCAAAAACTGAGCGTTTCAAAAAACCCGAAATCCTACTCAAATGGATAATTAAACAAGATATCTTGGCTCGCTACGCGTCGCTTTGGCCATAAAATGATTACGGAGAAAATTTGGGATCGAATGGTGTTTTTCTGGTGACGATCGGACGTCTAGAAGCTTCGATATTGGCGAAAAACTTGCTGAACTTTCAAAAGTACTTGGTACTTGCTTGGTACTTGCCAAAGTACTTGGTACTTGCTTTGTATTTGCATAAGTACTCGGTATTTGCCAAAGTACTTGGTACTTGCTTGGTATTTGCATAAGTACTTGGTACTTGCTTGGTACTTGTAAAAGTACTTGGTACTTGCTTGGTACTTGCGAAAGTACTTGGTACTTGCTTGGTACTTGTACTCGCCCCCCGTTCCCCCGACTCTACTCCCACCCCTACCCCCTCGGGATAATTCCGGGTTCGTCGGGTAGGAAAACTTGCCACTCTATCCCCCCCCCAGAGCCATTTGGTATCGATTGGTGTTTGTCCCGTGTCAATCGGTCGTCAATAAGCCGAGATATGCACGGCGAATTATTTCAATCGGCATCGATCAGAATCTTCAGAACGGAGGGACCCACTCTCATTCCTGGCCGTATCTCACTTTTCCGAGATCTACGTCAAACTACGTATTTAAAACTACATATTCTACAGCCGAATCTTCCAACTGGGGGTACCTCACTCACAATCGCACGTGAATTCAGCCGCATTCCATGTCACGCGCAATGCTGAAGAGATATGTCTGCACGCAGCTATCTCGCAAGCCCTAAGAGAAAAAGCTCGCTGCAAAAACTGAGCAATTAAAAAAACCCGAAATCCTACTCAAATGGATAATTAAACAAGATATCTTGGCTCGCTCCGCGTCGCTTTGGCAATCAAAGTATGAGGGAGAAAATTTGGGATCGATTGGTGTTCGTCCCGTGTTAATCGGACGTCTAGAAGCTTAGATATTCACGAAAAACTTGTTGAACCTGCCAAAGTACCTGCCAGCTTGCTGTATCACCTGCTACTTGGTAATGTACTGAAAACTTGCTAATGTACTGAAAACCTGCCAAAGTACTTGGTATTTACTTGCCTAAATACCGCAAAGAACTTGTTCCTTTCCGACGTTTAAATCAGACGTCTTTAGTCGATCAAAGACTTTGCGAATTTGCCTTGGTCTCAGATAATTTTGATTTGTTCCAATGAATTATTTGTAATTTGAATTATACTTGTTCCCAATTTGTATTTTGTTTCACCTACCTATCATTTCTAACTTGTTTTAGCGTCCTACCTATTAAGCGATTACACATACGTAGAGAGAGCCGGTGGGTGGTTATAATGCAATACCCTGCACGGTGAACAGCTTGCGAGTTTTACAGCGGTGCGATTGCTGGGGCTTATCGCTGACAGAAAAGGGTAAATACAGTAAATACAGATGGCTGTGTTGGATCCCTTTGCTTTTGCCCAACATTCAGCGTTGGAATTGTGGCTTTACCGTCCCTCTTATCAAAGTTATCTAACTTTTTGTAGCTTCGTCAGGTTAGACACGACGCGCGTGACCTCTGGCGGCCGCTGGCGGAACTACCGCGCACGGCCCGCACACGGGCCTGGCGGCCGCCAGTGGAACTACTGCGCAGGTGGCAGCACCTACCCGTGGAGAAGCGGCTGGCAATCGGCCGCCCCACTCCCCACCCCGCCCCCACCCAGCTGGCCGCCAGACCGTGGGAACGACTCGGCTCAGCGCTGCCGGCCGCTGGACGGGGAAACCCCGCCCCGCCGCCCGCCGCCCAACACACTGCCGCCGGGCCGGCCGGTGGAATTTTCCAGCCGTCTCTCCGGAACGGCGGCACCCCGCTCATCTTCGCACGCGCATTCAGCGGCGGCTTGTCGATTTTTCGAGTGTCGGCTGCCGATCTCCCGAGAGCCGGCCACCTGTCAGCCGCCGCTCGGCTCCGTGTTAAGCATATGGGGACGGCGAATTTCTCCCGGAGGGAAGCACCTCGCTCACAAAAGCACGTGAATCAGCCGCATTCCTGTGTGGCGCGCAATGCTGAAGAGATATGTGTTTCCGCGGGTATCTCGCAGGCCCTAAGAGAAAAAGCTCGCTGCAAAAACTGAGCAATTCAAAAAACCCGCAATCCTACTCAAATGGATATTTAAACAAGATATCTTGGCTCGCTCCGCGTCGCTTTGACCATAAAAAGATTCGGGAGAAAATTTGGGATCGAATGGTGTTTTTCCGGTGACGATCGGACGTCTAGAAGCTTCGATATTGGCGAAAAACTTGCTGAACTTGCAAAAGTACTTGGTACTTGCCAAAGTACTCGGTACTTGCCAAAGTACTTGGTACTTGCTTGGTATTTGCATAAGTACTCGGTATTTGCCAAAGTACTTGGTACTTGCTTGGTATTTGCATAAGTACTTGGTACTTGCTTGGTACTTGTAAAAGTACTTGGTACTTGCGAAAGTACTTGGTACTTGCTTGGTACTTGTACTCGCCCCCCCCCCCTTGTTCCCCCGACTCTACTCCCACCCCTACACCCTCGGGATAATTCCGGGTTCGTCGGGTAGAAAAACTTGCCACTCTATCCCCCCCCCCCCCCCCAGAGCCATTTGGTATCGATCGGTGTTTGTCCCGTGTCAATCGGTCGTCAATAAGCCGAGATATGCACGGCGACTTATTTCAATCGGCGCCGATCATAATCTTCAGGACGGAGGTACATACCCACACTCATTTCTGGCCGTATCTCACTTTTCCGAGATCTACGTCAAACTACGTATTTAAAACTACAATTCTACAGCCGAATCTTCCAACTGGGGGTACCTCACTCACAATCGCACGTGATTCAGCCGCATTCCTGTGAGGCGCGCAATGTTGAAGAGATATGTGTGCACGCAGATATCTCGCAAGCCCTAAGAGAAAAAGCTCGCTGCAAAAACTGAGCGTTTCAAAAAACCCGAAATCCTACTCAAATGAATAATTAAACAAGATATCTTGGCTCGCTCCGCGTCGCTTTGGCCATAAAGAGATTCGGGAGAAAATTTGGGATCGAATGGTGTTTTTCCGGTGACGATTGGACGTCTAGAAGCTTCGATATTGGCGAAAAACTTGCTGAACTTGCAAAAGTACTTGGTACTTGCTTGGTACTTGCCAAAGTACTCGGTACTTGCCAAAGTACTTGGTACTTGCTTGGTATTTGCATAAGTACTCGGTATTTGCCAAAGTACTTGGTACTTGCTTGGTATTTCCATAAGTACTTGGTACTTGCTTGGTACTGCGAAAGTACTTGGTACTTGCACTCGCCCCCCGTTCCCCCGACTCTACTCCCACACCTACCCCCTCGGGATAATTCCGGGTTCGTCGGGTAGGAAAACTTGCCACTCTACTCCCCCCCCCCCACACACACACACAGAGCCATTTGGTATCGATCGGTGTTTATCCCGTGTCAATCGGTCGTCAATAAGCCGAGATATGCACGGCGAATTATTTCAATCGGCGTCGATCAGAATCTTCAGAACGGAGGGACCCACACTCATTTCTGGCCGTATCTCACTTTTCCGAGATTTACGTCAAACTACGTATTTAAAACTACATATTCTACAGCCGAATCTTCAAACTGGGGGTACCTCAGACCGTGGGAACGACTCGGCTCAGCACTGCCGCACGCGCATTCAGCGGCGGCTTGTCGATTTTTCGAGTGTCGGCTGCCGATCTCCCGAGAGCCGGCCACCTGTCAGCCGCCGCTCGGCTCTGTGTTAAGCATATGGGGACGGCGAATTTCTCCCGGAGGGAAGCACCTCGCTCACAAAAGCACGTGAATCAGCCGCATTCCTGTGAGGCGCGCAATGTTGAAGAGATATGTGTGCACGCAGCTATCTCGCAAGCCCTAAGAGAAAAAGCTCGCTGCAAAAACTCAACGTTTCAAAAAACCCGCAATCCTACTCAAATGAATAACTAAACAAGATATCTTGGCTCGCTCCGCGTCGCTTTGGCCATAAAAAGATTCGGGAGAAAATTTGGGATCGAATGGTGTTTTCCCGGTGACGATCGGACGTCTAGAAGCTTCGATATTGGCGAAAAACTTGCTGAACTTGCAAAAGTACTTGGTACTTGCTTGGTACTTGCCAAAGTATCGGTACTTGCCAAAGTACTTGGTACTTGTCGGTATTTGCCAAAGTACTTGCTACTTGCTTGGTATTTGCATAAGTACTTGGTACTTGATTGGTACTTGTAAAAGTACTTTGTACTTGCTTGGTACTTGCGAAAGTGCTTGGTACTCGCAAATGTACTTGGTACTGCACTTTTGTATGTTTCGACTACCTGGTCTGTTTTTTGTATGTTTTGAACGTTGTATGTTACGACTTCCATGTATGCTTTGATAAGTGTACGCTGCGGTCTTGTATGCGCCAGACTGCGGTTGTACCGCTAGGTGGCAGCAGCCACCGGTCCGGCCGCCCCAACTGCGGTCCAGGTGGCAGCAGCTGCCGGCAGACTCGGCAGTTTTTCCCGTCGTCGGGCGGTCGGCGGCGAATCTCCGCAACGGAGGGACCGCCACCGAGTTTGTCACGTGAATCAGCCGCATTCCTGTGAGGCGCGCAATGTTGAAGAGATATGTGTGCACGCAGCTATCTCGCAAGCCCTAAGAGAAAAAGCTCGCTGCAAAAACTGAGCACTTCAAAAAACCCGAAATCCTACTCAAATGGATATTTAAACAAGATATCTTGGCTCGCTCCGCGTCGCTTTGGCAATCAAAGTATGAGGGAGAAAATTTGGGATCGATTGGTGTTCGTCCCGTGTTAATCGGACGTCTAGAAGCTTAGATATTCACGAAAAACTTGTTGAACCTGCCAAAGTACCTGCCAGCTTGCTGTATCACCTGCTACTTGGTAATGTACTGAAAACTTGCTAATGTACTGAAAACCTGCCAAAGTACTTGGTATTTACTTGCCTAAATACCGCAAAGAACTTGTTCCTTTCCGACGTTTAAATCAGACGTCTTTAGTCGATCAAAGACTTTGCGAATTTGCCTTGGTCTCAGATAATTTTGATTTGTTCCAATGAATTATTTGTAATTTGAATTATACTTGTTCCCAATTTGTATTTTGTTTCACCTACCTATCATTTCTAACTTGTTTTAGCGTCCTACCTATTAAGCGATTACACATACGTAGAGAGAGCCGGTGGGTGGTTATAATGCAATACCCTGCACGGTGAACAGCTTGCGAGTTTTACAGCGGTGCGATTGCTGGGGCTTATCGCTGACAGAAAAGGGTAAATACAGTAAATACAGATGGCTGTGTTGGATCCCTTTGCTTTTGCCCAACATTCAGCGTTGGAATTGTGGCTTTACCGTCCCTCTTATCAAAGTTATCTAACTTTTTGTAGCTTCGTCAGGTTAGACACGACGCGCGTGACCTCTGGCGGCCGCTGGCGGAACTACCGCGCACGGCCCGCACACGGGCCTGGCGGCCGCCAGTGGAACTACTGCGCAGGTGGCAGCACCTACCCGTGGAGAAGCGGCTGGCAATCGGCCGCCCCACTCCCCACCCCGCCCCCACCCAGCTGGCCGCCAGACCGTGGGAACGACTCGGCTCAGCGCTGCCGGCCGCTGGACGGGGAAACCCCGCCCCGCCGCCCGCCGCCCAACACACTGCCGCCGGGCCGGCCGGTGGAATTTTCCAGCCGTCTCTCCGGAACGGCGGCACCCCGCTCATCTTCGCACGCGCATTCAGCGGCGGCTTGTCGATTTTTCGAGTGTCGGCTGCCGATCTCCCGAGAGCCGGCCACCTGTCAGCCGCCGCTCGGCTCTGTGTTAAGCATATGGGGACGGCGAATTTCTCCCGGAGGGAAGCACCTCGCTCACAAAAGCACGTGAATCAGCCGCATTCCTGTGTGGCGCGCAATGCTGAAGAGATATGTGTTTCCGCGGGTATCTCGCAGGCCCTAAGAGAAAAAGCTCGCTGCAAAAACTGAGCGTTTCAAAAAACCCGCAATCCTACTCAAATGGATATTTAAACAAGATATCTTGGCTCGCTCCGCGTCGCTTTGGCCATAAAGAGATTCGGGAGAAAATTTGGGATCGAATGGTGTTTTTCCGGTGACGATTGGACGTCTAGAAGCTTCGATATTGGCGAAAAACTTGCTGAACTTGCAAAAGTACTTGGTACTTGCTTGGTACTTGCCAAAGTACTCGGTACTTGCCAAAGTACTTGGTACTTGCTTGGTATTTGCATAAGTACTCGGTATTTGCCAAAGTACTTGGTACTTGCTTGGTATTTCCATAAGTACTTGGTACTTGCTTGGTACTGCGAAAGTACTTGGTACTTGCACTCGCCCCCCGTTCCCCCGACTCTACTCCCACACCTACCCCCTCGGGATAATTCCGGGTTCGTCGGGTAGGAAAACTTGCCACTCTACTCCCCCCCCCCCACACACACACACAGAGCCATTTGGTATCGATCGGTGTTTATCCCGTGTCAATCGGTCGTCAATAAGCCGAGATATGCACGGCGAATTATTTCAATCGGCGTCGATCAGAATCTTCAGAACGGAGGGACCCACACTCATTTCTGGCCGTATCTCACTTTTCCGAGATTTACGTCAAACTACGTATTTAAAACTACATATTCTACAGCCGAATCTTCAAACTGGGGGTACCTCAGACCGTGGGAACGACTCGGCTCAGCACTGCCGCACGCGCATTCAGCGGCGGCTTGTCGATTTTTCGAGTGTCGGCTGCCGATCTCCCGAGAGCCGGCCACCTGTCAGCCGCCGCTCGGCTCTGTGTTAAGCATATGGGGACGGCGAATTTCTCCCGGAGGGAAGCACCTCGCTCACAAAAGCACGTGAATCAGCCGCATTCCTGTGAGGCGCGCAATGTTGAAGAGATATGTGTGCACGCAGCTATCTCGCAAGCCCTAAGAGAAAAAGCTCGCTGCAAAAACTCAACGTTTCAAAAAACCCGCAATCCTACTCAAATGAATAACTAAACAAGATATCTTGGCTCGCTCCGCGTCGCTTTGGCCATAAAAAGATTCGGGAGAAAATTTGGGATCGAATGGTGTTTTCCCGGTGACGATCGGACGTCTAGAAGCTTCGATATTGGCGAAAAACTTGCTGAACTTGCAAAAGTACTTGGTACTTGCTTGGTACTTGCCAAAGTATCGGTACTTGCCAAAGTACTTGGTACTTGTCGGTATTTGCCAAAGTACTTGCTACTTGCTTGGTATTTGCATAAGTACTTGGTACTTGATTGGTACTTGTAAAAGTACTTTGTACTTGCTTGGTACTTGCGAAAGTGCTTGGTACTCGCAAATGTACTTGGTACTGCACTTTTGTATGTTTCGACTACCTGGTCTGTTTTTTGTATGTTTTGAACGTTGTATGTTACGACTTCCATGTATGCTTTGATAAGTGTACGCTGCGGTCTTGTATGCGCCAGACTGCGGTTGTACCGCTAGGTGGCAGCAGCCACCGGTCCGGCCGCCCCAACTGCGGTCCAGGTGGCAGCAGCTGCCGGCAGACTCGGCAGTTTTTCCCGTCGTCGGGCGGTCGGCGGCGAATCTCCGCAACGGAGGGACCGCCACCGAGTTTGTCACGTGAATCAGCCGCATTCCTGTGAGGCGCGCAATGTTGAAGAGATATGTGTGCACGCAGCTATCTCGCAAGCCCTAAGAGAAAAAGCTCGCTGCAAAAACTGAGCACTTCAAAAAACCCGAAATCCTACTCAAATGGATATTTAAACAAGATATCTTGGCTCGCTCCGCGTCGCGTTGGCCATAAAATGATTAAGGAGAAAATTTGGGACCGATTGGTGTTTGTTCCGTGTTGATCGGACGTCTAGAAGCTTAGATATTCGCGAAAAACTTGTTGAACTTGCCAAAATACCTGCCAGCTTGAACTTGCCAAAATACCTGCCAGCTTGCTGTATCACCTGCTACTTGGTAATGTACTGAAAACCTGCCAAAGGTAGTTACTTGCCTAAATACCGCAAAGAACTTGTTCTAAAATACTTGGTATTTACTTGCCTAAATACCGCAAAGAACTTGTTCCTTTCCGACGTTTAAATCAGACGTGTTAAGACGACCAAAGACCTTCCAAATTTCCCTTGGTCACAGTTCGTTTTGATTTGTTTCCAATGATTGATTGCAATTTGATTTGAGTTATGCTTAATTTCAATTCGTATTTTATTTCACCTACCTATCATGTCTTCCTTGCTTTTTGCGTCCTACCTATTAAACGATTACACTTGCGTTAAAAGAGCCGGTGGGTGGTTATAATGCAATACCCTGCACGGTGAACAGCTTGCGAGTTTTGCAGCGGTGCGATTGCTGGGGCTTATCGCTGACTGAAAAGGGTAAATACAGTAAATACAGATGGCTGTGTTGGATCCCTTTGCTTTTGCCCAGCATTCAGCGTTGGAATTGTGGCTTTACCGTCCCTCTTATTAAAGTTATCTAACTTTTTGTAGCTTCGTCAGGTTAGACACGACGCGCGCGGCGGTATCCATCTAGCGGCCGCTGGCGGAACTACCGCGCACGGCCCGCTTGCCGCACGGGCCTGGCGGCCGCCAGTGGAACTACTGCGCAGGTGGCAGCACCTGCCCGTGGAGAAGCGGCCGGCAATCGGCGCCCCACTCCCCACCCCGCCCCCCACCCAGCTGGCCGCCAGACCGTGGGAACGACTCGGCTCAGCACTGCCGCACGCGCATTCAGCGGCGGGTTGTCGATTTTTCGAGTGTCGGCTGCCGATCTCCCGAGAGCCGGCCACCTGTCAGCCGCCGCTCGGCTCTGTGTTAAGCATATGGGGTATCTCACTTTTCCGAGATCTACGTCAAACTACGTATTTAAAACTACAATTCTACAGCCGAATCTTCCAACTGGGGGTACCTCACTCACAATCGCACGTGATTCAGCCGCATTCCTGTGAGGCGCGCAATGTTGAAGAGATATGTGTGCACGCAGCTATCTCGCAAGCCCTAAGAGAAAAAGCTCGCTGCAAAAACTGAGCGTTTCAAAAAACCCGAAATCCTACTCAAATGGATATTTAAACAAGATATCTTGGCTCGCTCCGCGTCGCTTTGGCAATCAAAGTATGAGGGAGAAAATTTGGGATCGATTGGTGTTCGTCCCGTGTTAATCGGACGTCTAGAAGCTTAGATATTCACGAAAAACTTGTTGAACTTGCCAAAGTACCTGCCAGCTTGCTGTATCACCTGCTACTTGGTAATGTACTGAAAACTTGCTAATGTACTGAAAACCTGCCAAAGGTATATACTTGCCTAAATACCGCAAAGAACTTGTTCTAAAATACTTGGTATTTACTTGTCTAAATACCGCAAAGAACTTGTTCCTTTCCGACGTTTAAATCAGACGTCGTTTAAGATTTTTCAATTTTCCCGTGGTCGCAGTTTGTATTGATTTGTTTTTAATGAATTGTTTGCAATTTGAGTTTTGTTTAAAATTCCAATTCGTATTTTAATTCACCTACCTATCATTTCTCTTATTTGTTGCGTCCTACCTATTAAGCGATTACACTTACGTCGAAAGAGCCGGTGGGTGGTTATAATGCAATACCCTGCACGGTGAACAGCTTGCGAGTTTTGCAGCGGTGCGATTGCTGGGGCTTATCGCTGACTGAAAAGGGTAAATACAGTAAATACAGATGGTTGTGTTGGATCCCTTTGCTTTTGCTCAACATTCAGCGTTGGAATTGTGGCTTTATCGTCTCTCTTATTAAAGTTATTAAACTTTTTGTAGATTCGTCAGGTTTGAAGCGACGCGCGGGGCGACATGCCTCTGGCGGCCGCACGCGGAACTACCGCGCACGGCGGCTCTGGCCGGACGACTGCACAGGTGGCAGCACCTGCCCACATTGCACACCGCCGCCGGCCCGGCCGGTGGAATTTTCCAGCCGTCGGCCGGCCGGTGGCCGGCGAATTTCTCCCGGAGGGAAGCACCTCGCTCACAAAAGCACGTGAATCAGCCGCATTCCTGTGTGGCGCGCAATGCTGAAGAGATATGTGTTTCCGCGGGTATCTCGCAGGCCCTAAGAGAAAAAGCTCGCTGCAAAAACTGAGCAATTCAAAAAACCCGCAATCCTACTCAAATGGATAATTAAACAAGATATCTTGGCTCGCTCCGCGTCGCTTTGGCAATCAAAGTATGAGGGAGAAAATTTGGGATCGATTGGTGTTCGTCCCGTGTTAATCGGACGTCTAGAAGCTTAGATATTCACGAAAAACTTGTTGAACTTGCAAAAGTACTTGGTACTTGCTTGGTACTTGCCAAAGTACTCGGTACTTGCCAAAGTACTTGGTACTTGCTTGGTATTTGCATAAGTACTCGGTATTTGCCAAAGTACTTGGTACTTGCTTGGTATTTGCATAAGTACTTGGTACTTGCTTGGTACTTGTAAAAGTACTTGGTACTTGCTTGGTACTTGCGAAAGTACTTGGTACTTGCACTCGCCCCCCCCCCCCCCGTTCCCCCGACTCTACTCCCACACCTACCCCCTCGGGATAATTCCGGGTTCGTCGGGTAGGAAAACTTGCCACTCTACCCCCTCCCCCCCCACACACACACAGAGCCATTTGGTATCGATCGGTGTTTATCCCGTGTCAATCGGTCGTCAATAAGCCGAGATATGCACGGCGAATTATTTCAATCGGCGTCGATCAGAATCTTCAGAACGGAGGGACCCACACTCATTTCTGGCCGTATCTCACTTTTCCGAGATGTACGTCAAACTACGTATTTAAAACTACATATTCTAAGGCCGAATCTTCAAACTGGGGGTACCTCAGACCGTGGGAACGACTCGGCTCAGCACTGCCGCACGCGCATTCAGCGGCGGGTTGTCGATTTTTCGAGTGTCGGCTGCCGATCTCCCGAGAGCCGGCCACCTGTCAGCCGCCGCTCGGCTCTGTGTTAAGCATATGGGGACGGCGAATTTCTCCCGGAGGGAAGCACCTCGCTCACAAAAGCACGTGAATCAGCCGCATTCCTGTGTGGCGCGCAATGCTGAAGAGATATGTGTTTCCGCGGGTATCTCGCAGGCCCTAACAGGAAAAGCTCGCTGCAAAAACTGAGCGTTTCAAATAACGCCAAATCCTAGTCAAATGGATATTTAAACAAGATATCTTGGCTCGCTCCGCGTCGCGTTGGCCATAAAAAGATTCGGGAGAAAATTTGGGATCGAATGGTGTTTTTCCGGTGATGATCGGACGTCTAGAAGCTTCGATATTGGCGAAAAACTTGCTGAACTTGCAAAAGTACTTGGTACTTGCCAAAGTACTCGGTACTTGCCAAAGTACTTGGTACTTGCTTGGTATTTGCATAAGTACTCGGTATTTGCCAAAGTACTTGGTACTTGCTTGGTATTTCCATAAGTACTTGGTACTTGCTTGGTACTTGTAAAAGTACTTGGTACTTGCTTGGTACTTGCGAAAGTACTTGGTACTTGCACTCGCCCCCCCCGTTCCCCCGACTCTACTCCCACACCTACCCCCTCGGGATAATTCCGGGTTCGTCGGGTAGGAAAACTTGCCACTCTACTCCCCCCCCCACACACAGAGCCATTTGGTATCGATCGGTGTTTATCCCGTGTCAATCGGTCGTCAATAAGCCGAGATATGCACGGCGAATTATTTCAATCGGCGTCGATCAGAATCTTCAGAACGGAGGGACCCACACTCATTTCTGGCCGTATCTCACTTTTCCGAGATATACGTCAAACTACGTATTTAAAACTACATATTCTACAGCCGAATCTTCAAACTGGGGGTACCTCAGACCGTGGGAACGACTCGGCTCAGCACTGTCGCACGCGCATTCAGCGGCGGGTTGTCGATTTTTCGAGTGTCGGCTGCCGATCTCCCGAGAGCCGGCCACCTGTCAGCCGCCGCTCGGCTCTGTGTTAAGCATATGGGGACGGCGAATTTCTCCCGGAGGGAAGCACCTCGCTCACAATCGCACGTGAATCAGCCGCATTCCTGTGTGGCGCGCAATGCTGAAGAGATATGTGTTTCCGCGGGTATCTCGCAAGCCCTAACAGGAAAAGCTCGCTGCAAAAACTGAGCGTTTCAAAAAACCCGAAATCCTACTCAAATGGATATTTAAACAAGCATCTACATTCAAGCCTCGGCACTTCGTCAATAGCAATCTCTTCATGTACCTATGCTTATCATGTTTCGATAACACATGAGCCCACGTTATGAACAGTGAACCCCTCCCCTCCCCAGACGGGTCTACGAGTCCTGGAGGCCCTGGCCGCCTCCGGTCTCCGCTCCTGCCGGTTTGCCCGCGAGGTTGGCGGTCTCCGTCAGGTGGTGGCCAACGATCTGTCGGCCGCCGCCGTGGAGTCCATGAGAAGGAACGTGGAACATAACGGTGTCCAGGAGCTGGTGGAGCCGCACCAGGGCGATGCCAGGTGAGGGCAGCAATGGAACGGAAAAAAGAGAGGGAACGGAAGGGTGAAAAAATGAAAAGAGGCCGGATATCAGAAAGAGACGAGAGTGGGATTGAATGAAGTGAATGAAGTTGAATGACTTGGTATAGGGATGGATAACGTTTGAAGTTAAATAACGGGAGAAAGGAGGAATATAATAGGGATGTATTACGAAAGTATGATCGCAAAGCAAAGTAAAGGAGGATTGAGGAGAGAAAAGTAAAAGGGTTAATGCAGCTGTTTGTCAGACCGACTGCCAACTGATGAGACTGTATATTGTCATTTTTCTCCTGTTTTATGTCATTAACCCGCCCTTGCGTGATGTGTCAGTTCGGCACCTCTCCTTGTTATTTCGCTCCCAATACTACAAGCCTCAACGACCTACCCCGCGCCTTCCCGTGTTTCAGTATGTTGATGTACGGGGCGCGGAAGGAGCGGTTCGACGTCGTTGACCTGGACCCGTACGGCTCGCCGGCCGTGTTCCTCGACTCGGCCGTCCAGGCGGTGGCTGATGGTATGGAGTTGGATCAGTGACATCGGAGCTCGAACTTTGGAGCTATGTAGAAGTCGTTTTATTATTTGTCTTTTATTACTGCTTGCATTTGGAATGGGTAGATAAAAGAAGCATCGTATTGCTTCCGGTATGGATCGTTTTTGATTCGATGTTTTGCACTGGTAAGCAGCTAACTGGACCATTGTCTGACTGCGTACCTTAAGATGGTTTCCATCAAGCATTGGGGTACTCGGCTGTTTTCTGGGTCTAGTCTTCGGGAACAATTTTTGCCTTTTTATCGACTTATACCACTGTCTCAATAAATAACCACCGCATCTTAGCGGTGGCCGGTGGTCATTATTATTAACAACCACCGCATCAACAGTCTACCGAATTATCAATATCTGACTTCACCCCGTCAATCCCTTCAGGTGGCGTTCTTCAGGTCACCTGCACAGACCTGGCCATCCTGTGTGGGAACGCGCCGGAGACGTGCCACGCGAAGTACGGAGCCATGTCGGTGCGCAGCAAAATGTGCCACGAACTGGTCAGTGGGGGCCCGAAACGGGCCGAGGACGGAATTTAGAGCCATTTGAACTTTTTTTGTCAATTTGGTTGGGAAGGACTTCGATTTGTGTTATTTGCTTGTCGTAAAAATAATCGTTTTCGTGGTTACAGTAAGTTATCTTTCATTCCTTCGGCAGCATAATAATATTTTTCATAAATTTTGAATTCTCTCGAAATGTTACTTTTTACCTTCATGATGCGTTTTACTTCCAAGTCCACATTCGTACCTATAATGAAGGCGTTCACTGTTCAGTATCTCATTCCTTCACCACCCCTGTCCACCGTCGACCATTCATGGGCGCCGATGACCACTGTAGTCCGGGCGCCCCAAAACCCCCAATTCATCATCATCATCATCATCATCATCTTATTCCGTCCACCAGGCGCTGCGTATCGCGCTGCAGTGTGAAGTTACAACGCTTCGACACTGACCCTCCTGTCCACACCGTCCACCAGGCGCTGCGTATCGCGCTGCAGTGCGTGGAGAGCCACGCCAACCGGTACGGCCGCTACATTGAGCCGCTGCTGTCAGTCAGTGCCGACTTCTACATCAGACTCTTTGTGAGGATACACACGTCGGCCGGCAAAGTCAAACTGTCCGCCAGGTGAGTCAGAGCCCTGAGGTGGTTGGAAGAATGCTTGGTTGAAGCGGTTGAAAGGCTTAATATACCTAACTCACTCAGCATGTGAAGTACATCTATAATTGCTTCATTGATAATACTTATGATGATTGATAAACGTGTGTTCCTCTCTGTCTTCCTTTTCGTTGGGTATTGACAGACGCGGCTTTATGCTTGGACTAGCATGTCCTAATTTTTCACCCATTTGTTACTGTAGGCAAACCTGAGCAAATTTTTGTCTCCCTTCCTTGTCCCACGACCAAAGTTGTACTCACAAGCAACCTTCGCTTGCTTTCTTCTCCGGTAACCGTCCCGTTTCGCTCATTTCCTTTGCAGTGAAGTGTCACCCGATCTGCCCTCCCCCAATGAGCTATTCTCGTTGATTATTTCAGTAAGCTGTCTAACTGTCTGGTGTGCTCCGGCTGCGACTCTTGGCGTCTCCAACCGCTCTGTCGTGTGACGTGGAACGGTCCCAACGCCAAGTACTCGCTGCCCGTGCCGCTGGCGGACGGCGACAAGTGTCCGCACTGCGGCTTCGCCACGCATGTGAGTTGGCTGGCTGGGAATCCGGGAATGTTGGGATGGTGTTTCCAGTCAATGTATGTTCCAAAATTATTAAGGGCATTTGCGTATGCTCATCGCGTGGCTATGTATTTATTGGCTATGGTCTCTCCTGAGTTGTTCTTTCCGTTAAATATGCATTTCTGCTCTGCGTGTATGTCACTAAATTCACATGACAGAACTGTCGTAAACTTTTTTATTTTCGTTACTGATTATTCTGAACTCCAAAGTTTGCCACTACATATTCAGTTAAATTTGAAAATATCCTCGATTTGCTTTCCTGAGCCCCCCCTCGCTATTTCAGCTGTGTGGACCCCTGTGGAGCGCGCCGCTACACGACGCCGGCTTCGTGACCGAGCTGCTGGAGTCGCTAAAGGAAGGCGAGCTCAACACCTACAAACGCATGGTCGGCGTCCTATCTGTGGTGAGTGAAGACGTGTGGCGGTCTTATGTGATTATAGACGTATAATGACCTCGCATTTGATTTACCCCTAGGGCCCAGCAAACGAGATTTGTATAATTACTCGTTTAAAAGTTATGTTTATGAAAGGAATGATTTGAGTGTTTGAGATTAATCCACGATTCTAATGTTTAACGTCGGCCCCATATCCCATGCAATGTTCTGGCAATGAGTGGAAAGAAACGTACACTTTTACGTACTCTGTTATCGACATAATCATTTGCGATTAGACTTCGTGGCAGGCGGTAGCGTTCTCTCTAAAAATCGTCACCACGCCATCATCTGTTGCCAGATCAGGGAGGAGTTGCCGGACGTGCCTCTGTACTATGACGCCGGCCGGTTGGCCAGTACGTGTCGACTCTCCGTGCCGCCCATGCTGGACCTCAGGTAAGATTTATAAATGGGCTTCTGCTTAGGTCTTAGGTGAGAGTGGGACCTCAGATAAATATGTTTGAAATGGTAGAGCAAATAGTCGAAGTACTTACATAACTACGTGCTGCCCTGCGATGTTTAACTTCAGTTTCATGAGATTAGCTGGTTCCTAGATCCTTTTTTATGTGATGAGTGATACATATGGATGCGATCATCTGTGGTCATGACTAAATGACCCACCGTTTCTCCGCCAGGTCTGCTCTGCTGAACGCCGGCCACCGCGTCTCGGGCTCTCACTGTAACGCCTCCGCCATCAAGACGGACGCGCCGGCCGAGTTTGTGTGGTCTGTGATCCGCGCCTGGGAGGTGCTCCATCCCGCCAAACGAGAGAACATTCCCGCGGGCAGCCCGGCGGCCACTCTGCTGGCCAAACCTGCGCCAGATGGTGTGAGTTTCATTCGACACCCTGAGGCGAACCCAAAGTCGCGCGAGCTGCAGCTGAGGAGGTTTCAACAGAACCCCGAGCCGCACTGGGGACCCAAGGCGCGCGCCAAGACCAGGTGAGGATGGGGACTTGGGGTGCTGGGAGAGGGAGGTAGGATATGGGCGGACAGTCTGGATACCGTGAGGGACATGCCTGCTGGTGATTGCTCATCTCGTGCCTGCATTTAAGAAGCACTTTTTTGAAACTATTACTATATTTTGGAATTCTGAGGAACTTCCCACTAATGGAAAACAAGATGACAGCATTGTGAGGGAAGGAATGAAACAGAAAATAATCAAATAGCTGGTGATTTTGTTGATTCGTCATGCATATTAGTAGGGTTATGTACTAATATTTCAACTCGTGATCGGTCCGGTTTTTTTTTAGTTTGACGCTCCAGCTAGCTTTTTAGCATGTTCCCATGTTTGGTAGCAACCCTTCTCATGCCTCCAGCTGATGGCCCGATGATCCTGAACGATGGTCTGATTTCGTTCTACACTGGCATGGATCCTTGCGTGACGTATCCTAATGTCGGTTGGAATGCGTAATGTATGTAAATATATTCCTGCCCGGGGCCGGGATGATTCAATAAATGTCACCGAGGTTTTTTAGCGAAAACTCCGAGGGCCGTTAGGCCCGAGGTGCTTTTCGCTAAAAAAGCGAGGTGACATTTATTGAATTCTCGGCCTTAGGGCTGGAAGGTGTTTCCCATACCTGCCAAAAAGCTCACAACTATAATTGATAGTGACGTCAGCAGCCGTGTGGTTCAACGCGTTTAACCACACCCCTTGAACCACACGGCTGGCAATATTAAAGCACTGCATTAAACTTTGAAAAGTGTGGTACAGTGCACGTGCCATTAAAATGCCTGGATGTCTCGATTTAATCATGCAATGTAGCAGGTATGGGAATAATTGTATACCCTATACCAAGTAATGAATGGTGATTTTATTCGTTCCTTCGCTTTCAGTCCTGTCACGCGTCTCTCTTTACGAGTCAATGGATCTTGCCTCCCTGTCAGGTTTCGATCTGGGGCTGCATTTCTGTAGATGGTGATTATTATTTCATCCCTGAACGATCATATCAAACTGGGACCGAGCTCATTTAGTTCCTACTTCCTGAAGGGCCGCTACTATCCACACAGATCATCTTGGAACATCGTCGTGAGCTATTATATCCTTTCAGCATCTCGCACGAGGCGATGCAGGCGAAACAGAGTCGAAACCAAGGCAAGAAGAGGAAGCGAAGGGATGGCTCGGCGTCCTCCCCTCCACCCGAAGAGTCCGTGAAAAGAGAGAGGACGGAGGTCGAGGCAGATGGGAAGACAGAGCCGGAGGATGCGACGACGGATGGAGCGCGGAAGGATTCCACGAGGGGTGATGGGGTGAAGGGGACTGATCAAATGGAAGTCGTATCATCAGAGTCATGAATATAGCTGGTGAAGAAAACGTATCAGTGTGTCGATTTGTGTGTGAGGCTCGCTTTGGCTTGGAAATTACCTCCTCTAACTTTAGTTTTCGGTTCTGATCGCAAACAGTTTTTAGAATCAGCATGATGTATTTCGGAAAATGATCGTGGAACTGTTCTATGATTTTCTATGATTATTTACAATCTAATCATTGAGGTCGGGCATCGAATAGAGGTTAATCTATACCTATAGCGTGGATCTCCGAACTTAAAGGAGTCTCAGCCTTCACGTCATTGTTACTTGGCTTACCAAGAAAAAGACAATGGGCTTACTTATCAGAGATGTTAGTAAAGTAATATCTTTGCGGATCAACCTTACGAGGAAATGTGTTTGCTTACGCTAGGGAGTAATCTTGTTGATTTTTTTGTTATAATTCGATATATATTGATTATTCTATGTTTCTACAATCGCAGAATGTAAAAAGGTAACTTATGCTATATTCATCTGAAGATGCAGAGCGATCTTGTCGTGCAGATGAGGGATGATATCGACCCTTTTTCCAGACGGTCTAGAATCCCACGCAGTCATGCTCGCATAGAATGAAGGCAGTATCTATTTGGTCCACTAAGGCCACAGTGTGCTCGCACATATCACCCTTTAGTCGCTTACAGGCACGAGAGGACAGCACGACATGCCACCTTTCCCTCACAAGCGACGGAACAAAGAACATGTGTTCATCTCACGTCGCTGCTTCACCTCGCCCACCGCCCACCCCCACTCCAGCGACTGGTAACATTACCATACTCTTGTCGCTCACACCAGGTGAGCCCAGCTCACCCGCTGACATCTCACACCTCACACCAGCACAACTCACAATACGCCCTTCGCGGCTATCACAAAACTCGCCCGTCGGTCGTGCGGGTGGCTCGATGTCGTATCTTTGGAACCAAAACAAGACAGGCAAAAGATCTAATTGCTAAATAGAACTTTTGATAACCTTTGACATGTATGACATCTGCTCAGTTTCGTCCAGAACATAAATCTCTTGCTAGTCTTTCCGTGTCGTAAAAACTGAATGCACGTTTCAGCGACGTAAAATCAAACCACGCGCACCACCGACCGATCAACCCATCCACCGACTATTTGACCCAGATGACGTCATCGGTGCCCAATGACGTCAGCCGCTCAGAGGCCGAGGAAGTCGCGGACTTCCGGGTACCCGTTGAGAAGTCCCTCGGGGAACTGGGTTCGGTCAGCCTCGCGGAGCAGTTGCTCCAGCTCGGCGTCAGGTCGATCGGTGCAGTCGGCTCGGCTGTAGGCCCAGTTGCATGCCGCAATCTGTTCGTCGTAAACCAGTCTGCGGAAGGGAAAGAATGGGGGTTAGAGATAGCTAGTGTGCGGTGAAATATGGTAAGTTATGCATTGCGCCACGTTGGCTTCGTGGTGGCTCTCTAGTCTCTAGTCTCAACCATAGTAGCGCACCCTGACTTGGTGGTAGCTCTCTAATCTCAACCGTGCCAATGTTTACCTGACGGCGCAGTTGAAGACGTGCAGTGTGAACTTTTCCGACCACGGGTCCCAGTAACACTCGTAGAACTTGTTGCAGTTGGTCGGGTGACGGAACATGCCTGCGAAATACACGAAAGTGATCAATTATTCATCGCCTTGGAGATGGTTCGGGGATGTGGAAGATTCGTTTCGGTTATGGCCATATTTTCCCGTTGCGTCTTACCCAGATGTACAATGTACATAACCCACACAGTCAAGAAAGATTCACGACACATTACCGACCTAAAGAAACGGTGGCAAGCACAAATCATAAGATGGTCTCATGCCACATGAGCATTCACTCGTCGGCACAATCCCAAACAGTCGCAAAGTTTCCCGGAACCCCATCAGATTCACTGACCTGCCCTCTCGCAGATTTCCGGTCCAATCTCGCCCTCCTTGCGTTTGATACCTCCCGGGCCGAACAGATGTTGGCGGAGGAAGTCTAGCAGCTTTCCGGGAGAAGTCGGCTCCCGGTCACGGTCAATCAGACCATCCACCGGCGCGCTGCTGATCTTCAGACCCGCCTCCGGGCGTTTGATGGTCGGTTTCGAGGGCGGTACGCGGACCCCTGCACCGGAGCCGGCGCCAGAGCCGGGCCCACCGGATGTGGGACCGCCGGAGACTGGTTTCGGTCTACCGGCTCCGGAGACTGGACGCGGTCTTCCAGCCCCAGATACGGGAGTCGGTCGGCCCGACCCTCTCACCGCTCCAGGTCGTCCAGACTCAGATCCGCTTCCGGGTCTTACAGCACCAGACCCGCCTTGAGGTCTTCCCCCAGGTCGTCCGGATGCTCCAGGACCGCCAGCTCCGGTTCCGCTTCCAGGTCTGCCAGATCCTCTCACTCCTGGCCTACCAGATCCACCAGATCCCCCAGGACCACCTGTCCCGGTTCCAGTTCCAGGCCTTCCAGATCCACCAGACCCTCCCGTACCACCAGCTCCGCTACCGCTTCCAAGTCTGCCAGATCCGCCTACTCCTCCAGGTCTGCCAGAACCTCCAGGACCACCAGCTCCTGTTCCACTTCCAGGTCCACCAGATCCTCCTGGCCTCCCAGATCCCCCAGGGCCACCTGCTCCAGTACCAGTTCCAGGTCCTCCTGGCCCTCCAGGACCACTGGCTCCGGTTCCACTTCCAGGTATTCCACTTCCAGATCCACGTACTCCTCCAGGACCAGCTGCTCCGGTTCCGGTTCCAGGTCTGCTAGATCCTCCAGGTCTTCCGGATACAACAGACCCTCCTGGACCACCATCTCCGCTACCGCTTTCAGGCCTGCCAGATCCGCCTAATCCTCCAGGCCTGCCAGATCCTCCAGGACCACCAGATCCTATTCCGCTTCCAGGTCTGCCAGATCCTCCAGGTCTGCCAGATCCTCCATGTCTGCCAGATCCTCCAGGTCTACCAGATCCTCCAGGTCTACTAGATCCTCCAAGTCTTCCAGATCCACCAGACTCTCCAGGACCGCCAGCTCCGGCTCCACTTTCAGGCCTTCCAAATCCGCCTACTCCTCCGGGACCACCGGCTTCAGTTCCACTTCCAGGTCCTCCAGATCCGCGTACTCCTCCAGGCCTTCCAGGACCACCTGCTCCAGTTCCAGGTCTTCCAGATCCAATAGACCCTCCTGGTCTTCCAGATCCACCTGCTCCTCCTGGCCCACCAGGTCCTCCAGGACCACCTGCTCCTGTTCCGCTTCCAGGTCTACCAGATCCTCTAGGTCTTCCAGATTTACCAGACCCTCCAGGACTACCAGCTCCGCTGCCACTCTCAGGCCTTCCAGACCCGCCTACTCCTGGCCTGCCAAATCCACCACCGCCTCCAGGACCACCAGACCCAGTTCCACTTCCAGGCTTTCCAGATCCACCAGATCCTCTGGGCCCGCCAGATCCGCCCACTCCTGGTCTTCCAGATCCTCCAGGCCTTCCGGATGCACCAGACCCTCCAGGACCACCAGCTCCAGTTCCGCTGCCAGGTCGACCAGGTCCGCCTATTCTCCCAGGTCTTTCAGACCCAGGCCGCCGCACTCCTGGCTCATCTGTCGGTTCGTTGGGCCTGGTAAAACCAGGAAGTTGAGAGCCGGGTGAGCCACCGAAGACCTGGAAAGCGTCCGGGTCCAGTCCGTCGGGTCTGCGAACCGCGGGGCGAACACGGTCGGGCCTGCTGCTGCCAAATCTATCCGGTGAAGTTGAAGTTGACGGCTGCCTAGAACCGAAAGGTCTGCGTTGGGGGCTTGACGGGCCAGATGGATATGTTGGTGAAGTTCGCGATCCGTCTGGACCCCGGCTTCCCTGGGGGAATCCACCATCAGGTCCTACTCCACCGTCCGGTCCGCTGCTGCCTCTCTGTCCCCCAACTCCTCCAGATCCACCAGCGCCTCCCGGTCTCCCAGATCCGCCCCCGGCGCCTGGTCTTCCAAATCCGCCGCCGGAACCGAGTCTGCCCGATCCTCCTCCGGATCCTGGCCCCCCAACGCCACCACCAACTCCAGGCCTTCCTGATCCACTTCCAGATCCGGGCTTTCCAACTCTTCCGCCTGAGCCTGGCCTTCCTGATGCCCCAGTTCCGCCACTTCCTCCAGGCCTACCAGACCCTCCACCTGTGCCGGGCTTTCTAGACCCTTCACCTGCTCCAGGTCTTCCAGATCCTCCACCGATTCCAGGTCTTCCAGATCCTGCTCCGGTTCCAGGTCTTCCAGACCCTGTGCTTGTTCTAGGTCTTCCTGACCCTGTGCCTGTTCCAGGCCTTCCAGACCCAGCATCAGATCCAATGCCACTTTCGGGGTCTTCAGAACTTGGCTTTCCGGAAACCTCGTCAGCTTCTTCACTGTCAGATTCAAGTTTACTGCTTGGAACCCTTGCTCCGAAAGGTCTAGGTCGGGGGCTTGATGGACCTGATGGATATGTTGGTGAAATTCGCGATCCATCTGGACCCCGGCTTCCTTGAGGAAATCCACTATCAGGTCCTACTCCACCGTCCGGTCCGCTGGTGCCTCTCTGTCCTCCAACTCCTCCAGATCCACCAGCGGCTCCCGGTCTTCCAGACCCTGTTCCAGGTCTTCCTGCAACTCCACCTGTTCCAGGTCTTCCACGTGTTCCTCCTATTCCGGGTCTTCCTGCAGTTCCACCTGTTCCAGGTCTTCCGCGTGTTCCTCCTGTCCCTGGTCTTCCCAGAGTGCCGGCGCTGCCAGGTCTTCCAGGCCGCCTACTAGTACCTTGCGATCCAGGCCGCCCACCAGTATCCGATGATCCAGGCCGCCCACCAGTACCCTGTGATCCAGGCCGGTCTCCCGGCCGTCCACCAGTACCTGGTGATCGTGGCTTCTCACCAGTACCTGATGATCCTGGTCCGTCGCCACCTTCAGGCCCTCTAACTCCAGTTCCTGTTCCAGGGCCTCCAGATCCGCCACCAGTTCCAGGTCTGCCAGATCCGCTACCTCTCCCAGATCCGCCACCAGTTCCAGGCGCTCCAGTTCCGCCACCTGATCCTGGTCTGCCAAAGTCATCACCCAGCCCAGGTCTTCTAGAACTTCCTCCAATCCCCGGTGTTCCAGAACCAGAACCCGTTCCTGGACTTCCTGGATCTCTGTCCACTCCTGATTCAGGTTTGCGGCTAGGTGTCCTTGATCCAAAAGGTCTGCGTTGGGGACTTGACGGGCCAGATGGATATGTTGGTGAAGTTCGCGATCCGTCTGGACCCCGGCTTCCCTGGGGGAATCCACCATCAGGTCCTACTCCACCGTCCGGTCCGCTGCTGCCTCTCTGTCCCCCAACTCCTCCAGATCCACCAGCAACTCCTGGTCTTCCAGATCCTGTTCCAGGTCTTCCTGCAGTTCCACCTGTTCCAGGTCTTCCGCGTGTTCCTCCTGTTCCGGGTCTTCCTGCCGTTCCAACTATGCCAGGTCTTCCAAGACTGCCGGAACTTCCAGGCCGCCCACCAGTATCAGGCGATCCAGGCCGCCCAGCAGTACCAGGCGATCCAGGCCGCCCACCAGTACCAGGTGATCCAGGTCCGTCGCCACCTCTAGGCCCTTCAGATCCAGCTCCTGTTCCAGGGCCTCCGGATCCTCCACCAGTTCCAGGTTTGCCAGATCCGCTACCAGTTCCAGGTCTCCCAGATCCGCCACCAGTTCCAGGCGTTCCAGTTCCCCTACCTGATCCTGGCCTTCCAGATCCATCACCATACCCAGGTCCTCCTGAACCTCTGTCAATTCCTCTGTCCGGTTCAGGCTTGCGGCTTGGTATGGTTGATCCGGTAGGCCTGCGCTGAGGACTTGTTGGGCCAGATGGATATGTTGGTGAAGTTCGCGATCCGTCTGGACCCCGGCTTCCCTGTGGGAATCCTTCATCAGGTCCTACGCCACCGTCCGGTCCGCTGCTGCCTCTCTGTCCCCCAACTCCTCCAGCGCCTCCCGGTCTTCCGGATCCTGTTCCAGGTCCTGCAGTTCCACCTGTTCCAGGTCTTCCGCGTTTTCCTCCTATTCCGGGTCTTCCTGCAGATCCACCTGTTCCAGGTCTTCCGCGTGTTCCTCCTGTTCCGGGTCTTCCTGCTGTTCCAACTGTGCCAGGTCTTCCCAGAGTGCCGGGGCTGCCAGGTCTTCCAGGACGTCCACCACTACCTGGTGATCCAGGCTGCCCACCAGTACCTGGTGATCCAGGTCCGTCGCCACCTCTAGGCCCTCCAGATCCAGCTCCTGTTCCAGGGCCTCCGGATCCTTCACCAGTTCCAGGTTTGCCAGATCCGCTACCAGTTCCAGGTCTCCCAGATCCGCCACCAGTTCCAGGCGTTCCAGGTCCGCCACCTGATCCTGGGCTTCCAGACCCTCCTCCAGATCCACTTCCTCGAGAGCCTGCACCATCTCCTGAGGGGTATGTTGGTGAAGTTCGCGACCCGTCTGGACCCCGGCTTCCTTGGGGAAATCCGCCATCAGGTCCTACGCCACCGTCCGGTCCGCTGCTGCCTCTCTGTCCCCCAACTCCTCCAGATCCACCAGCGCCTCCCGGCCTTCCGGATCCTGTTCCAGGTCTTCCTGCAGTTCCACCTGTTCCAGGTCTTCCGCGTGTTCCTCCTATTCCGGGTCTTCCTGCAGTTCCACCTGTTCCAGGTCTTCCGCGTGTTCCTCCTGTTCCGGGTCTTCCTGCTGTTCCAACTGTGCCAGGTCTTCCCAGAGTGCCAGGGCTGCCAGGTCTTCCAGGACGTCCACCAGTACCTGGTGATCCAGGACCTTCGCCACCTCCAGGCCCTCCAGCTCCAGCTCCTGTTCCAGGGCCTCCAGATCCGCCACCAGTTCCAGGTCTTCCAGCTCCGCCGCCAGTTCCAGGCGTTCCAGTTCCGCCACCTGATCCTGGGCTCCCAGACCCTCCTCCAGATCCACTTCCTCGAGAGCCTGCACCATCTCCTGAGGGGTATGTTGGTGGAGTTCGCGACCCGTCTGGACCCCGGCTTCCTTGGGGAAATCCGCCATCAGGTCCTACGCCACCGTCCGGTCCGCTGCTGCCTCTCTGTCCCCCAACTCCTCCAGATCCACCAGCGCCTCCCGGTCTTCCGGATCCTGTTCCAGGTCTTCCTGCAGTTCCACCTGTTCCAGGTCTTCCGCGTGTTCCTCCTATTCCGGGTCTTCCTGCAGTTCCACCTGTTCCAGGTCTTCCTCGTGTTCCTCCTGTTCCGGGTCTTCCTGCTGTTCCAACTGTGCCAGGTCTTCCCAGAGTGCCAGGGCTACCAGGTCTTCCAGGACGTCCACCAGTACCTGGTGATCCAGGCGGCCCACCAGTACCTGGTGATCCAGGACCTTCGCCACTTCCAGGCCCTCCAGCTCCAGCTCCTGTTCCAGGGCCTCCAGATCCGCCACCAGTTCCAGGTCTTCCAGCTCCGCCGCCAGTTCCAGGCGTTCCAGGTCCGCCACCTGATCCTGGGCTTCCAGACCCTCCTCCAGATCCACTTCCTCGAGAGCCTGCACCATCTCCTGAGGGGTATGTTGGTGAAGTTCGCGACCCGTCTGGACCCCGGCTTCCTTGGGGAAATCCGCCATCAGGTCCTACGCCACCGTCCGATCCGCTGCTGCCTCTCTGTCCCCCAACTCCTCCAGATCCACCAGCGCCTCCCGGCCTTCCGGATCCTGTTCCAGGTCTTCCTGCAGTTCCACCTGTTCCAGGTCTTCCGCGTGTTCCTCCTATTCCGGGTCTTCCTGCAGTTCCACCTGTTCCAGGTCTTCCGCGTGTTCCTCCTGTTCCGGGTCTTCCTGCTGTTCCAACTGTGCCAGGTCTTCCCAGAGTGCCAGGGCTGCCAGGTCTTCCAGGACGTCCACCAGTACCTGGTGATCCAGGACCTTCGCCACCTCCAGGCCCTCCAGCTCCAGCTCCTGTTCCAGGGCCTCCAGATCCGCCACCAGTTCCAGGTCTTCCAGCTCCGCCGCCAGTTCCAGGCGTTCCAGTTCCGCCACCTGATCCTGGGCTCCCAGACCCTCCTCCAGATCCACTTCCTCGAGAGCCTGCACCATCTCCTGAGGGGTATGTTGGTGGAGTTCGCGACCCGTCTGGACCCCGGCTTCCTTGGGGAAATCCGCCATCAGGTCCTACGCCACCGTCCGGTCCGCTGCTGCCTCTCTGTCCCCCAACTCCTCCAGATCCACCAGCGCCTCCCGGTCTTCCGGATCCTGTTCCAGGTCTTCCTGCAGTTCCACCTGTTCCAGGTCTTCCGCGTGTTCCTCCTATTCCGGGTCTTCCTGCAGTTCCACCTGTTCCAGGTCTTCCGCGTGTTCCTCCTGTTCCGGGTCTTCCTGCTGTTCCAACTGTGCCAGGTCTTCCCAGAGTGCCAGGGCTACCAGGTCTTCCAGGACGTCCACCAGTACCTGGTGATCCAGGCGGCCCACCAGTACCTGGTGATCCAGGACCTTCGCCACTTCCAGGCCCTCCAGCTCCAGCTCCTGTTCCAGGGCCTCCAGATCCGCCACCAGTTCCAGGTCTTCCAGCTCCGCCGCCAGTTCCAGGCGTTCCAGTTCCGCCACCTGATCCTGGGCTTCCAGACCCTCCTCCAGATCCACTTCCTCGAGAGCCTGCACCATCTCCTGAGGGGTATGTTGGTGAAGTTCGCGACCCGTCTGGACCCCGGCTTCCTTTGGGAAATCCACCATCAGGTCCTACGCCACCGTCCGGTCCGCTGCTGCCTCTCTGTCCCCCAACTCCTCCAGATCCACCAGCGCCTCCCGGTCTTCCAGACCCTGTGCCAGGTCTTCCTGCAGTTCCACCCGTTCCAGGTCTTCCGCGTGTTCCACCCGTTCCGGTTCTTCCTGCTGTTCCAACTGTGCCCGGTCTTCCCAGAGTGCCGGGGCTGCCAGGTCTTCCAGGACGTCCACCAGTACCCGATGATCCAGGCCGCCCAACAGTACCGGACGATCCAGGTCCCTCGCCAGCTCCAGGAGTTCCAGAACCATCCCCTCCACCTTGGCCTCCAGATCCTATACCAAAGCCAGGTCTTCCCGCTCCATCACCCGATCCTGGTTTCCCGGATCCGCCACCGAATCCAGGTCTTCCAGATCCCTCGCCAGCTTCTGGCCTTCCAAGGGGACCAGATGATCCTGAAGGATACTGTGGGGAACTACCACTAGGTCCAGCCTGACCTTCGGGAAATCCTCCGTCTGGACCACTGCCTCCAACTTGTCCTGCCACGTCTGGTCCGGGCGATGTACCTGGCGTTCCTGGTCTCCCTGAAGCCCCAGTAGTTCTTGTTGTTCCTGGGCTATCTGGAGTCCCACCAGTTCCGGCTGTTCCTGGCCTTCCTGGTCGGCCTGGCGTCCCACCTGTTCCAGGTGTTCCTGGCCTTCCTGGAGTCCCACTTGTTCCTTGTGTTTCTGGTCTTCCTGAAATCCCGCCAATTCCTGGTGTCCCTGGTAGTCCCGGTCGGCCTAGAGTCCCGCTTGTTCCTGATGTTCCTGGCCTTCCTGAAATCCGGCCAGTTCCTGGTCGCCCAGGACGGCCTAGAGTCCCGCTTGTTCCTGGCCTTCCTGGAGTCCCACCAGTTCCCGCTGTTCCTGGTCTTCCTGGTCGGCCTGGAGTCCCACCTGTTCCCGGTGTCCCTGGCGTTCCTAGAGTCCCGCTTGTTCCTGGTTTTCCTGACCTTCCTGGAATCCCGCCAGTTCCTGGTGTTCCTGGTCGCCTAGGACGGCCTAAGGTCCCGCTTGTTCCTGGTGTTCCTGGAGTTCCACCCATCCCTGGTGTTCCTGGCCTTCCTGGTCGGCCTGGAGTCCCATCTGTTCCCGGTGTCCCTGGCGTTCCTAAAGTCTCGCTTGTTCCTGTTGTTCCTGGTGTTCCTGAAATCCCGCCAGTTCCTGGTGTTCCTGGTCGCCCAGGACGGCCTAGATTCCCACTTGTTCCTGGTGTTCCAGGAGTCCCGCCAGTTCCTGCTGTTCCTGGCCTTCCTGTTCGGTCTGGAGTCCCAGCTGTTCCCGGTGTCCCTGCCCTTCCTAGAGTCCCACTTGTTCCTTGTGTTCCTGGTCTTCCTGAAATCGTACCAGTTCCAGTTGTTCCTGGTCGCCTAGGGCGGCCTAGAATCCCGCTTGTTCCTGGTGTTCCTGGCTTTCCTGAAACTCCGCTGATTTCTGATGTTCCTGGTCGTCCAGGTCGGCTTTGACCCCCGCCTGTTCCTGGTGTACTTGGGACGCCACTTATTCCTTGTGTGTCTGGTCTTCCTGAAATCCCACTAGCTCCTGTTGATTCTAGACTTCCAGGCCTTCCTGAAACGCCTGTTCCGGGTCTCCGCAAAGAGTCCACGCTACCAGGTCGTCTTCCAGCGTCTGTTGTGGCGGGTTGTATGCCAGTGGTCGATGTTACAGATGTTCCGAAAATCCCGTTGTCTTGTATGCCAGGTTCTTGACCAGCAGCGATTGGAGACGGACCCCTGAAAGTATCCGCCGGGCCAGCGCCTGCTCGCGTTGGCTGTTTAGACTCCTCCGATGGTGTGACTCCAACTGGAGAAGGTGCCTCGGCGATGCCAGCTGGACCAGGTACGGATATCGAAGGCACTTCAATGTCCGTTTTGCCAGGGTCTGGTAAGGAAGACACTGTGAGCGCTTCATCAGGACTAACTCCAGGCAGCGAGGGCACATTGAAGATGCTCGCTGGCCCAGCTCCCTCTCTCGATGGTGTTCCAGCGCCAGCTGTTGGACCAACTGCAGGTTCGGACGGCAGACTGAAGATGCCTCCGGCGCCCGTTTTCGTCGCTGGCACCTCCTGTCCGACACTCTTGGGTCCCTCTTCAAACTCTATCGTCGGTGGCAGATAGGAGTAGCCGCGTTTCTTTCTGGACAGCACCTGTTGGTCTCCCTCAGCACGTGACTCCACGTTCAGCGACGCTCCGGTCAGCGCTGACCAGGCGCTGGACAGCATGGAACCCACCGAGCTGACGATGGCCGCCACGAATCCGTTCTCACTCAGCGACGCGTGCCTTCCGGCCGGCGAGTCCGGCTTGTCGTGACGTCGCTCGAACTCGCCAAGTTCGTCTGTGAAACGTCTCAGCTCAGTGGGTGCCTCGGCCACGCTTGCGATGGTACGCAGCTCGCGCGGAAGCTTGCCGTCGGCCATCGGCGGTGCAACGGTGACGGCAGCCTCGCAGTGCGGGACCAGCCAGGCCCAGGTGCACGTCAGGCTCTCCTCGTGGTATCCGAGTCCGTACGGGCACTTGAACTCGAACTTAGTGAACGTGCCGTTTCCGTAGTAGTCGCGACAAAGGTAGAAGTACTTGCAGTTGGTGGGATCGGCGAAGTACCCATCGTCGAGGCAGGGGGCGTCTGACCGGGCCACTGCCGGTACTTCGGTGTCAGAGTCCTCGTCATCCTGGCAGGGCTCGGTGGCTGACGGCCAGGTGCAGATTTCCCACCTGAGAAAGCAAAGAGCAAAGTGTGATCCAGGCGAAACGTGGCTTTCTTATTCAGTTTGGCAAATAGATCTTAATACATGCAGGGTAGGGTAAATGCATCTGCTGCTAATTCAAATATCCATGGAACCCAGTCATTCCTTTCTGTCACTTATATCTTCACTTCCAATCAGCTTCTTATCTCACCTGTCATCAAACAGCCATCCGGAAGGACAGCGGTAGTGCAGCTCCAGACCACCCTCGCCATCGGAGTCTTTCAAGCACCTGCGGTACTCCCCGCAGCGATCGTTGCTCCTGAAGTACCCCTGGTCCCGACAGGAGGACACCCTGGTGACCTCTCGCACGGGCCCTGCCCCAGCGCGGAGCGCTCTCCATCCCGGCGATCGGAAGTCGGCCTCTTTTGGTGTCACGCTCTCCTCGTCAAGCGCGAGGAGTTCCTGAAGCTCAGCCTGCAGCTCGTCGCTGGAGAGGTCGGTAAGACGGTGCTGCCATCCAGCGGCAGTCTCGGAAAGTCGACCCTCGCCGCAGTCGGCGTCGTCATCGATGGAGTCCAGAGCGATACCACCGAGACCACGCAGAGCGGCGTATTGGGTCTGTGAAGACGGCAGAGAGTCGTGAGCGATGATCGAGTAGAAGTGAGGCGGAGGTGAACAGATAGCGTCGAGACGAATTATTGGAGAAACGAGGAGTTGAAGGTATTGGCGTTAGCTAACAGCTTTGTAGCTGAGAATTTTAGGAAACATCTTCGCACTCAAGCCAGCAGCTGTGATTCAAATAAACAGATCATACCGCTTGTCACGCTTTCCCGTCTTACCTTGACGGCGACGCTAAGCTCGTCTTCGTATGCCACCCAGGACAGATAGTGGTAGGCGTACGGCGCCGTCATGTCGTCGTTACGGTCCTCCAGCCAGTCTGGCGTGAACATGCTGCACATCTGCGGGGAGAGAATCGTGCGTGATGAGGTGCCGTGAAGTGGTTGGATGTGAAAGTGACGTGGGGTAGATCGGAGAGGTGTGCGAGATATCGGATGATAGGCGCATGAATATCGGTTGAGGATGGAAGTGCAACGGCAGCTATGGCAAAGACTGTGGTGAGGTCATATGTGAGGTTATGTTGATGGTGATTGAAGCTCGGTCGTTACTCTCGTTTTACATTGGTTTAGAAGAAGCTTTGAAGGTCTGGTGCTTAAAACATAGGTGGAAGTGGTTCTCTTGATAAATCTCAGCCTCTTTTTGATTGAGCATTCGACGCCCAAAGGTTTCGTCGGGCTTCCGTGGTATCCCAAAACTAGCTGGCAAATATATACCAAAGGGATTTCTCACCATCTCTTGATCCCACACGAAATGAAGCACCACTCACCTCCTTCCTGGACAGTTTTTCGGTTCCAGGCAGGGCGGGCGAGCCGGGGGACGTAACATGGGCCTGTTGCAACTGGTACATGTAGCCGTAGGAGGGTATCGTCATCACCAGCTTCTCCGCTGGAGCTCCCAGCGAGATGAGGACGTCCAGCAGTGCATCCTGACGGAAAGAAATGTGACTTTTTAGTGAATCTTCCTGGTGCAACGGGACCTGTTGTACGATGTCAAACATTGGGTCAGATGCGAAAAAGTGGGTGTGGACTAGAAGACGCCTGGAAGAAGTGACAGCTGGGTCTGGTAAGCTGAATATCATAAGCTGTAGCAATTTTATTTTTGCTTTTCCATGCTCAGCGGCGTCTTCCATTACGTATTTTCTATTCCCTACATCGTGACCTTCTCCACGTTATGATTGAGGCCCATTGCCCTTGCCAGCATCCTGCTCCTCCCCACTTACCACACTTTTCGCCTGCGCTCCATCCCCCATCAGAGGCGCCAGCTGAGCCGTCTCTGGCCGGTCACGTGACCCAGCCGGGGGCGTGGCCAGTACCAGGCGGTCGGTCAGCTGACTGAGGTCGCTGAGGTCACCGATCGCAGTCAGCTGATTGGCCTCCGCCGGAAGTCGGACGAGTAGCTGGTCTGTGGTCAGCGGACTGAGTGCCTGAAAACAGTAGGAAAGGAAAGAGTGAGAATGGTGGGAAGGAATAAATAGAGAGAAAGAAAGAGAGAGAGAGAGAGAGAGAGAGAGAGAGAGAGAGAGAGAGAGAGAGAGAGAGAGAGAGAGAGAGAGAGAGAGAGAGAGAGAGAGAGAGAGAGAGAGAGAGAGAGAGAGAGAGAAATGTTGAAAAACAAAATGAGAACGGAAAATTTCTGCTGCCCAAGTAGAGTACTTGGTTCCTGGAATTTTTAAAGTTAGCATGGAACATTGAAGAGGCTCCCGCCATCACAGCCATTTATTATTTTTGTCATCCGTTGAAATGTTCGGATCCTTCCCAAGCCACGCTCCAATACCTCGAGGAGTTTCTCCAGATTGCGTTTGTCCTTTGAGCTGGCTATCCACGAGGCGTCCACTTCCACGCCCTCTGCGGCCACGTCCTTCATGGTCTGTTTGACACTCTCGACCAAGTTCTCGAGGTCGGCGCTAGATGTCACCAGCTGTGCCAGTCGTCCGGAGGATAGATCCGAGCCGATAGAGAAGACTCTCCTGAGTCCGGCAGGGCTCTCGACTGACACGGACTCAACATCTGAAAGAAAAGATTGGAAAGAGTTAGATTAAAGTCAGCCACTTGTTTGGCAATTCTGGGAAAGGTTTCGATGTTATTTATGTGTCGTATTAAGGGCTGATTCAGAACACCTTGACGACTCAGATGTGTTTTTTTCCGAGATGGCGAAATTAGCTGTGATAATTTGCTTTTGTTGATATTGAAGAGATAGCTATTCGTTGAATAGTTAGTTATTCGTAGAGCAGATATCTACATTGCCTCCGTCCTTCAATTGACCAATTCGCAGTGGAAAATGAGTCCGGTGTTTCAATGGTCTGAATCCGATAATGTATGTTCTGTCTGAGCACACATCGAATTAATCACTGAACTTTATCAGGCAGTGCAGATCGTGTCGCGCGTAGGGCGTCAGGATAATATATGCTCACTTAGGGATCCCGTACATTAGCCAGATCATGTGATAGTAAGTGGCCCGTTTGAGATGTTGAGCGCTGAAATAATCCTAGCCGCTTAGCTGTACTTATTCCCGCTCGTCTAGCTACTTTGGAACGTAGTGACCGAATTACGCACTAGGCAAGTAGACATATGCTGTGTTCCTATAATTATCTCTAACTGTAATATAATGGATACCGATAGTTACTCTTACGTCACATAATGCCTAGGCCGTCAACAATTCTTGTAGCGGGAAAGTGGTGTAAGTATTTTGCCGCTGTCTTGCCACATCGGGCTGTGATTCTTTTTCAAATTTCTTTTGGTGCCTGTTTCAGTGTCTTCGAATAATATCCACGAATTTAGAACGGCATAAGCCAGCTTCTGACTGAGTTTCAGTGAAAAACAGTCTGAAAATATACAGGTCACGTCATAAAACACCGCGAACGCTGATATGCTAACGCCTAAGTGCACACTGCTGTCGATTGACCAGATCTCGAAAACATTTCTCAGGATGATGTGGCTAAAGCCGAATGGCCTTGGCTTGTTTATGTCGTAGTTATTGCTGCAAATGATCACCAATACACCCAACTTCTAGCGGCTTAGAAGAGTGCTCAAATCATGTTTGATAGCTTGGGCCAATAACAGGGTATATTTCTGATGCAGTGTAAGAGAATCGGCTGGAGAAGGAAGGTCAAACGCAACCATACAAAAACATACTCATATTCGTGGACAGCCTGAGACCTTTCAAATCGATTTACCAGCTGGAAAATGATGCTTGAGAAGTGAAAAGCTTCATTTTTGCCCAAATGCGTTCGAATTCGCCTTTGCAGTGCAATCAGGTATTTCGATTAAAAAATAGCGGCACCAATGCAACCGTTATCAATTCAGCTGGTGGTCGATATGTCATTATCAATCCATCGTGCTTACTCATCTGACAACAAATATGAGCGATCCTTGCATGACCACTGTCGAGCTACATGTCCTGTTGCTGTAACGGTAACTTCAGTCTCCTTTCTATAGACACTTGTCTCACAGTCGATAGATTTATGGACCCCGCCGAGACATGCTGTGGGTTGAACCGGCCAGTTGCAATATCGTATTATCCGCTGCGGTTCTTGATGTTATGTGGTTGTAAAAGTCGTATATGCGGCTCATATGACCCTCTCCTGCAGATTTAGGGTTGATGTTGATGCCAAGAAAAAGAACAACGGAGACTCCCTTTCTCCCATGCGACTCCAGGAAGGAAAATTGTCGGAAATGTTCCACTCTGTCCGAAGATAATATTCTCCTCTCTTTCTATATCGGTCTCTCTCCTCTCCCTCTCTCTCTCTCTCTCTCTCTCTCTCTCTCTCTCTCTCTCTCTCTCTCTCTCTCTCTCTCTCTCTCTCTCTCTCTCTCTCCATCTCCCCTTTCTCCCGCTCTTCCTGTAAGTCACCCACTCTTATAGTCACTCGCGTCTCCTCCCCCGTACGCCTCCCTCTGTCGGTTTCCATCCCTCTCTACGCCTCTCCCCTACCTGTCCGCCCCCGGTATGCCGTCATCAATAGCCGTCTTAGTGCTCAGTGCTGGAGCGGACCTACAGTTCCCAGAAGTTGTGTGGGGTCCGTCTGTTCCCCGCTCAACAATAAGCCATGCCCACCCGTTACGCTGGGCAGACTATGGACGGGTCATGGATCAGTGTTTGGTCGGGAGGTATGCCGCTTTTAGGATGCCGAGGGTATGGCAGGGAATGCTGATGGCACATTAAGTGAGAGGGAAGAGATCAGGAGAGAAGGGAAGGGATGGAGACGGATATGAGAGAGTCGAGAGAGAGAGAGAGAGAGAGAGAGAGAGAGAGAGAGAGAGAGAGAGAGAGAGAGAGAGAGAGAGAGAGAGAGAGAGAGAGAGAGAGAGAGAGACGAAGAGCAGGAAGGCTGAGAAGAGAGGGAAGGAGGTATAGGTATAGGTATATGAAAAGGATAAAGGGCTAGGTAGATGAAAGGCAGGGAGGAAATAAAAGAGAGATGGAGATAGATCATATTCATCACCGGTGAGCGATACCTGTAAAGAATCTCTTCGTCGCATGCAGCTAGGTAGGCGTGGGTAAGCTAAAGTCACTTAAAGTTGAGATTTGTGAGTTACGATCATTGCTATTCACTCCATACTTTCCGTTACCAGTTTCCAGCGCATTAGACGTGCCTGGTATGCCTTTGCACCCAGGTGTGTCTCCTGTGTGTCCGGTTTGGGCATCTGTTTGGTCGCTCTCATCACGGATAAGCACAACTTGTCTGTCACATAAATATCCTATATTAGGCTGATAATTGCCCAACCGATCTAAGATAGCTTATCAATGCGGACGGTCAGCGTTTTAGCTGGCTTTCTTCAGCCATCCGGGATCGTTTATAAATACATATTTATGGTTGAGAATTGGTTGGTATGGTTCCATCCGAAGTCTAAATGATAAGACTGTGAACAAAGTTTTACTCTGCACAATGCCATTAGACATACTGTCGTGGCGTGCATTGAGACGCTAAAAGAACCTACATAAAACAGCGTGTGTAGTTCACTATAGTCTGTTCCATACCAAGATTGCGGTCGGAGTTTTTTTCGGCAGTTCTCTGATCTCTCCTCCATTCAGTAAGTTGCGTAATTTGAATGTGAGAGTGTGTGTACAAAAATCACGCACTACTTTCGGCAGGGCAGTTCGGCCGCAAACTTGACATGGAACAGACTATATCCAATATCCATCGACCTCCGGAGGCTGCCCGTCAACCTGTCATTGTCAGCTCATCATGTGCCGTGTGTCAAACCCCAGCGGGTCATCTCATGACCCAGCGTGTCATATCAGGTTAACGCCGGCACGACACATGCGAGATGACTCGATGACACTCGTTCAGTCTTCTGTTCAGCAACTGTTGCATCACATGCTCACGTGCCTAACGGCTGTCCGAGCCGGTTGCCATTAGTTACGGTGTTTGGACTCAAATCGCCGCGACAGCAGAGGCGGGCGGAAGAGGGACGGTTGCGTGTCGGTACGCCTGATTGACTGGATCAGTCACGTTTGACCTGATTGGCTCGTGCACCTAAAAGCCAGAGCTCGCAACAGCTAGCGACAGCTTAAGTGCTGTTGCTAATTGCTATCTGCGTGAAAATGCGATTTTTTAGAACCCTAGCAACAGGGGTGCGGGAACTACGTTCAGACTGGGGGGACACACCATAATAGAGATCAACCTAGGGTACCCCCAAATCAAGTTTCTCACCGGTTTTAGGCCACTTATTTTTCATCCCTTCGCTTTTTCAACAAAAAAAAAACATTTGCCAAAAAAGTTTGGTATTCCGTCTCAAAGCTGTGGGGGCATCGCCCCCACGGCCCCAGAGTTGGGGGGGGCAAGCTGCCCCCACTGCCCCCCCCCCCCCCCCGGCTCCCGCGCTTATGCCTAGCAACCAATGCTAACAGCATTTTTTTAGAGTTTTGGCTTGCGCTGTGATCTTCATCTCTTTTTCTCGTAAACACCTTCGCTACAGGTATATAGGTACCTATACGTGTATTTCATACCTGTTCTCTTGACTACGTTGAATACCGTTAGATCCGCCGAGCAACAGCACACTCATGAATGAGTTATGCAAAAGTTACCTCGCAATAACTTCCATTCACTCATTCTAAGAGCCCACCAATAAGCACATCTCAATAGTCCATATCTTTCGCTGTCGCGTACGGCGCTTTTAAGTCGCATTATGTGATTAACCTTTGATCACCTCTCGCACCCGACCAGACCTTGACACCGGCTTTAACCCACACATCTGGGTCGGCTGACCATAGTCGCCGGCGGCTCTTGAAACCAGTGACGTCATAAAATCCACCAACGAACACCACTGACGTCATTATACTAAGCATCCGCTCTGTGAGTCAGCTTACAAGAGTCTAATGATTAGCTGCTCATTACGGGCCTGTGCTAATAATGGGGATGGGGATAAGCTGAAGCTGATGCTTCGTTTGGAAATTTTATCGGAGTGTGGCGACGTTAATGCAGAGTTCTCGTGGAGTTAGCCGCGTGCAGCGCGTCGTAACGGATCACGAAGAACTCGTTGTCATTGTCAGCATTGCCAAAGTCATACCGAATTTGCCATTAACTCTTTTGTCATGGAATGCAGGTGTTACGAGCGATGCAGCTATTTTAACTTATGTATTTTATACTACATTCCTATAAGTTCTTACTTCCTACATGCTACATATGCGCCTTCAGAAAAGTTAATTTGAATATCAGAAACATTGTGACTGAGCATTAAGCATCATAATTATCATCTGCCACTGTGCCTTTAGATAGCGGCTATATTATGTGTCACGTGAAAAACAGAAGCTATATCGTTATCAGATAGACAATTATTTCCGCATTTCTTAGGCATTTTTCACGATCTTCGGTACGTCTTCCCTATCCCTAAAGTTCTCCGATGAGACAGTGGCAGATAGCAACTAAAACCTCACATACTATTCAAATCCTTCCTAAGCCCATGGGCAATCATCCTACCCATCCATTATGTTCAGATGTTGACCATATCTGACGATCCGAGTCATGACATTAGCCAGGTACCGTTTGATATTTGCTATGTGACTAATGTTTGTCTGCTCGCGGTCAGAATTATCGGCGCTGTTATGGTGGAATAAGCTGGATATTCTGGGTTCGACTAACAAAGGTCTCTGTTCTTATAGCCATTTTTACAAGCAGGTCTGTGATAGGAGATTGCCATGAAGGCAGAGGAATTTGTAAATGGTGAAGGAGAGACGTTCTTTGCAGTGCTTGTCGGGAATGCGGGGCGATTGTTTAATTTTGGGGGGTGGGGGTGGGGGAATAATGATCGCTCGGAACGGTGGAGGAGAGGCGAGAGAAGCAGAGAGAGAGAGAGAGAGAGAGAGAGAGAGAGAGAGAGAGAGAGAGAGAGAGAGAGAGAGAGAGAGAGAGAGAGAGAGGGGGGAGAGGGAGGGAGGGAGAGAGAGAGAGAGAGAGAGAGAGAGAGAGAGGGGGGGGAGAGAGAGAGAGAGAGAGAGAGAGAGAGAGAGAGAGAGAGAGAGAGCGAGAGAGAGAGAGAGATGAGATAATGAGGAGCTCTTGGTGGTACTGGTATTTGTTTGCTGCTGCCAACCGTAGTTTTTGGGCTGCTACCACCGGAAATCAGAGTTTCGTAAAGCTCATAACTGAACCCAACCTCTCACTTCACTCTGAGCCTGCAGCCTTCAGCAGACACCTTCGATCTACCACATCGGCCAGCTGTCATATGTCCATATTGCCCACATCCGCCACAATCTGTCAACGATGACAGCTGTAGGAACTCCTCTCTGGAAATCCCTCCTTCAGTTCAGACTGACTTCAGACATCCGACTCCCATCCTAGCCCTACCTTGACGACGTCTCGCAGCCAAACCTTGGTACCCAAACAGCATTTGCATGGTGTAGCAATGAAGTGATATTTCTGCTTAGCAAGGTCATCTGACAAGCAGATGTTGGTATTATTATGATGTGGGAGCTGGATGAAACCGGTCTGAAATCGACGTCTTTTGGGATTGATCTGTTATCGATACTTAGGTTCCGGCGTTTATAAACGACTGTTGGATTTTTGATGGACGTATCCTCGGTATGATGTATTTGGTTGATGTGATAAGATAAGACCTAATATTTTTACAATTGATTAATGCGTGAAATTGATAAGTCTTCCAACTGTAATCTGTATGCTTGATAATAGCAAAAATAATGACGTAAAATACGAATATCATCATCTTTTTCAGAGATCTCATTACAGAGCTCACGTCATCGCCACGCGTCGCTACCCCCCCCCCCTCCCTCATGCGTCACGCCTTAATTAGCGACTTAGCATTGTTAGGGCGGCAGTGCAGCCGGATCTCCCCAACCCTGCAGTAGGACGAACATTTATCGCTGCGTTTCAGACCGGCCACGGGCCTGTAGCTGCTCTAAGCTCTTGTTAGTGTACGATGGAGCTGCCAGCGAGGCTGTTGTTGTTTTGCAGGCTCTATCCATTGCGTTTGCAGGTCCCCGCTACTTCGGTTTATCCTGTAGGTGCCTAAGTAGCGACCTTTATTTTCACGGCCCTCTTCATGACAATGAGCGGGCGAAAATCCTAGTGCGAACCATTTCTGTTCGTTCACCATGGTTCCTTATCTCCCTTTTCTTCTGCGTTTTTTTTCCTCTGCCTTTCTTTTTCTTACTCTATCTACCTTTCTCTCCCCCTCTATCTCTCCGGCCCTTTCCCATCTCCAAACCACCCGTCCAACCTTCATGACCCTATCCCCAGAACAGTCACCATTCTTGCCCTACCCCGTCCGGTCCCGTCCTCATCCTGCCGCCTCAGGCGGTTCTCGTCTCGCGAGTGCCGCGGGCCAATCACCTGCTGGTGCAGTTCCACTGGTGAGCACCTCCACTGATTTAGGTGTATCCGGCCACTGAGCGTGTGGAGACGACCGTGCCAGGCGGCGAGTGCCCCCAGGTGGATAGGAGAGATGTTTGGGATGACCTCTTCGAGTGCAGGCCCGGGCACGGATCTCATGTTATGTTAATTTATGTCACGTTAAGTTACGTTGATGGTTTTGGTGGAGTTTGGCCGAAGCCTGAGTTCCGTAAGGTGACGTTGACTTTCCCATGCATTTATTTGCCCATTATAGTCCACCGGTGTATTTAAATGGCAATAAGTAGTTGGTATATTGATTATGCCAACGGAAAAATTGCAAAATACGACATGAGAAGAAAATAATTCCCCCTAGGTAATCATGTCCACATGCTTCTGAACAAAATCTTGATAAAGGCAATGCAAATTTGCAACGTGTGCCTGAGAAAGGTCAGATTAAAAAATTTGGGTCAGTTTTAAATCTTCGAATAGCTTTCTGCTGCTACCATTATTTACATAAACTATTTAAGCCTTTCCCATGCAACCAGATTTAGAAACACCCCGGCTGTCACCGACACACCTCTGAGTTAAAGCCCCATCCAGTCTCCCCTCCACCGAAACCAGTCTCCTTTCGTTACACGTCCATACAGCGTGTAGCCCATTTATACCGCCCGCGTACCTTCCCTCGCCTTTCGCTCGCACCCACCCTGGAACGCCAGGCGATATTCGCCGCTTGTCTGTTGTTGGATTGCAAGTTTATCGTGGCCTCCTTGACCTCATCGGAATAGCTCCCCGTGGAAAACCCAGCGGCGGTGCCGTGTGAACTGAGCTTTACCTTCGCTCTCGTGAGTCAGTTTACTTACAGTTTGTCCTTGTGGGATTGTGATCTGAATGACAATATATGAGAGCCTTCTAGTGTTTGAGACAAAGAGTGATGCATTTTCTGCTTATTATTCTAGTCGCTGCTCATGATTCTAGTTTACAAGCCGATCAAGGGCCTGTCAGTTCGGACTTAAATGCAAACTTTAGAAAAGGAGTGAAGAATTTAAGAATACAAGCTATTAAACGGTCCCAAATTAAACAAATGTAGTAATGACTAATGAATCAAATAATTGAATCAAATAAAATCATTTACACGATTCAGTGGGACATATTTGTGATTGCCAATCGCGACTTGTTTCTCATTAATTACTATCCTAGCGGTAAATTTTGTTGATGTTATCTTGTCACATCACAATGCGATCATGTATGTTGTGACCATTTACGAATTAGCTGTACTTGATAGCAGGATGCGCTTAGCGCGTGGATAAGAGTTGATGACTGGGCGTATAGATGGATTGATTATTAATTACGTATGCAATGGAACTTGTTTGGTGCTTTGATCAGCCAAGTTGATCAGGCACTGGTCGGCGTGTAAAAAAGGTATCTTGCACGGTCTATTTGATAATGAAATTATATATTCTATAATAGACCTTGAGCAAAACATGGGTGATTAGGCTAATATTGTTTCTTTCTTTCCAACATTCTTTGGCATTCACATGCCACAGTTTGTGGAAGGGAGAATAAATTAATTCATTTGTTCGTAACGTTCGATACTTGTTCGGACTAAATTGCACGCATACATGAGATTTTCCTCCCTCGGCCCTCCCTCTTATGACTGACAATCCATTCAGTCATTTAAGTATGCACTAAATCAACAGATTAAATGGAACTTAAACAACTTACCGCATGTTTAAGCCGAAAATTGACTATATAACATCGGAAGAATTCGAAGTCCACGTAACTCCTGACAACAACCGTCGCTACATTGCACATTGCAACAGAGACCTAATGAATGATGGTAATTGGATATTCACTGAGAGATTGACAGGTACCCACAAGTTGGTCAAGGTTTCACAAAGACAGATGGCCCCATGACAAGATGTCTGAATGGGCGTTTCTGTTCATTCACTATCTTCACCGTATACTACAGGGAGAAGTATTATTCTGTCGCGACTGACGTGGCGGTAAACAGCGGCCACATCACAGCAAGTGACATGGAGGCTGCTGAATATCTAACAACTTCGAAATGCGACTGGTCTCATCTAAAAAAAAAAACATTTTTGATGGCCTAGCTGTGCTGTACAGCTTTACAAGCAGTTAGATCAGCTGAGCTAAGGTTATTTGGTTTCCGAAATGGGCATCACAGGTGTTGTTTTCAGGCTATTTGTCAGTGATTTTCTGCGGGCATATGCAAAGGGATGATTGTTTTTGTGTGCTAGTTTTGGCCTTATGACCCATAATCGATATATTGAAAACTTTTTAGTAGGCGTAATTGAACCGTGCTTTCTTCTTACAACTGTGCGTTATTTCAATCACAAAATATTTTGCGACAAATAGTTATGAATGCCTATTAGTGATCAACAATTGAGTCAAAATCGTTAAGCGCTCTGTTTAAAATGCATTCATCGGCTTGTGTGATTTTTCGTTGTATATTCACCGCATGGGTATGACTTCACCTTTACCGTTCGCGAGGCTATATCTGTTCATCTCCGAGTCCACTCGACCACAAATATTCGTCCAGGGTCGCCACAGCGGCTGTCTGTGGCTCCGTTGTGCTCATATATGTAAGATCAGCTTGCAATTCTCATCCGATTGAAAACCAAGAACAGGATCTACAGAATCTTTGATTGGTTTATCATGGACATCGAAAATACCGGCAAGCGTAAGCAGCTGCAATTTTGACCGGCAGAGACCTGGATGTCTTATGGCTTTAGTGGTTCTAACGGGTCGACTTGTAACCGCCAAAACCCGAAATAAACCAAAAGCGAAATATTCTTAGGTGTTTGGAATATGAATGAAAGCTCGATAAAAGCCAGAAGGTATGGGAACGCGGTACTGCATTTTTCCCCGATGGGATAAGCTTAATGTAAGAAGCGTGTACAACTTTACAGCCCCATCAGCACATTTTTTGCAGGTAAAATCACCAGTCCACGCGACGACCGTTGTGATACTCTTCCCAGGATACTTATTCTGTTGCGGTCTATTTTAGAATCATCGCCCACCGGCCACCGGTCCCTGATGTCATCGATGTTCGCTAGCAACGGCAGCGGCTAGCGGTAGCAATACAATCGTGTCACCAGCGCAAGTGAGATATTGCTGCTGGTACTTATGAAATGTGCAAGGTTTTATCTATCCACGTGGCTATTGGTTTCGTGACTCGTAATCTTGGCTACAGTCACGAGTTGTTTCGTGACTCGTGTGAATCCCATCATGACGTCCGGCAGTGCCGAAGATTGCATTTTGAGATTAATTTCCTATGCATGCTGGCTCTATCAAAATATAAGCCTTCCATTAATTGTATTTTTGCGGGATTCTTAAGTTTATCTACCTATCCATTCATCCTTAGACTTCGACACATCCACTAAATTAAAGCTATGACACCAAATGCACATCGCGTTTGAGTTGACGTCGTTCACCGTTATCTGTGAGTGAGCGTCTAAGGACGCTGGCTGCCATATTGCTTAAATTCATGGAAGGGGGTGCCACTGATTTTCAAGTACTTGTGGTTTTGTATTCAACATCTCACCACAGTTTTCGCTCAGCATCTCACGAATCATAGCCTCCTCTCTCGCTTCTTTTCGCGGCGCCAGAATAGCAAGAGACTGATTCAGCCGCAAATCTAAAGCAAAAACTTCGCCGCAGGTAGCAGCCCCGACGCATAATGCGCGACTACAGGGCGTTTCGATTCTCGCATCTGTTATGCCTTTTGCAGTGGCATCACAGGCTTATGCAGATGACCATTGGCCGCATGACCTTGACATTTGACACAGGTGAAAGGCTTTGCCGTCTGCGGTAGAACTTTGGCAGCCTGCCAAGGGCGTGTCATGAGGTAACTAACGAGCTGCACTTGATGCCATCGGCAGAGTCAGTGGCTTAGTGTCTCAGAAACAGGACATAGATGGACGGTATTAATTGGTTGCAGAAGAATGTGTCTACAAGGGAATTGATGTGGACGGGCTTTGGGAGGTAGACAGGAATGTCTAATCGCGCCAATGGCGGTGTCTTGTTGGTTATTTACATTCACAGCACTTACATAGTACTTGAAAATACGTCTTGTATATTGCGCAAGACGAGAATAACAATAGACTGTGGCAAACTGTAGCTAAGGCCATGTCACTGCGCTAAAGCTGACACTTGAGACGAGATTATAAATTGATGTTTGATAGTTTTTTTTCATTTTCATCAGTTTTACGAACTTGTAAAACTTAGGTTTAGTGAATTACCGAAGAATGTTGGAACTGTTTTATTATAACATAGTCAACGTGTTGCTCCATGGGTCATAGGTCAATACCATATGACAAGTCCTCTCGCCAAAAGCGTGCCATCGGACAAACGAAACCAGTGACCTTCCCTGCCCATCCTCTCTGCAAAACAATGATTAGCTCATTAAAAGCTTCCCGTTATGCGTCCCTTTCACCACAGGTGAAGCACAAAAACGTTAATGAAGCGCTATGGGTGTTTGCGGCATGTTAAATTGATTGCGATTGCCATTTTGGACAGAAAACGCATGCTTAGTGATGTGTGTAATTTTATCACATACTCATTAAACTATTCCATTATGTTATGAAGGCTGCCCAATCCTACCAGCGTCATTTATGCATCACAATGAAATTCACACATGAATATTGTCTGAGTTTACTGTCAACATTTGATGGAATTATATCCATGAGTTGCTTGGTATTGCCACAGTGACAGTTTTGTAATTGATAGCAATGAATTCTCAGCGATCTTCTAAATCCATATGCCGCTTTGCTGTCTAATTAACATGCCGTCATATATGTTAGCTCAGACCACACAAGCTTATGTAGAGACACATTCCATCCAGAGTTTCATTTCCAGACCTTGACCTAAAAAACTGCATCCTAAGGGACATGCCGAACGGCACAAACGCGATGAAATACATTGGAGTCCATTTCATAGCCAAAAACTCCACCACGCGGCGCATTTCTTATTCCTTCCACAGCAATGATGTCATGGTCTACGAGGATTTTCCATGCTTTGCAATTCATTGCCGACACCGGTACACTGACGGTTATGGTTACCAGGCCGACTTGGGGTACTGCGTCACGGAAAATTTGCATTTGTGAGCAGCGATGCAGTGCGTCTGTAAGTGTGACTTACCAAGGTGATCTTAGTTTGCAGTCGCAGTTGCGATAATAAAGATGTCATATTGTATGGCATGCATGTATGCTTTTGAATCATCTTGCTAAACTTTTAATTGAAAACACGCCTCAATTTATGTTTGATAGTAGTATGGAATTAGCATTTGATAATTATATTAAAACTTATACGGAAAGGCTAATTTAGCGTTATCGGTTTGTGAATTCAAAGAGCGAGTCGATACTGAGTAGATGCGACAGCTTGAATGATTTATGCTCACCTACTGTGATTGACAAACACCTGAGAAACGAACACCCTACAATCAATTGCATGAGCTATAGAGACTGCAGCAACGCACACTGCGCAAGCACCAATGCTCGAGACTTCAATGCCATGTAGCACTGTAGCCTCGCATATGGCGCTGGGGACTGCAGTTCAGCATGAGACGGTAACACCGGGCGGCGGTCCGTGTGCTGCGGCACAGTCTACCACTCCAGTGACGAACCGCCCGGTATCCAGGCCGAGCCACCATGCGGAGAGCGGGGCGCTGCGGTGGTGTGCTGTGTAGTGACTAGTGAAGTGTGCTTTAAAATCTCGTCATACTTTATCGGGACTAGCTCAAATACAGCATTTCGACTGAACAACCGAGTAGACACGAATTTATTCTGCCCAAAATTGTGAAACAAGATTTGAAAATCTATTCACTATTTGAAAGGAGATTCTTATTCATGATGATTTTTTCAAGGATGTGTGTAGGTAGATCGTTGGGTTAAAACCGTTCATTTATCTCGTACCCTGTGAACCCTTATCATGTGTCATGGTTTGAGATATAATGTACAATTTATAGGGGTATTATCAACTTCAATGGAAATATATGTACAGATTCTACTCTGCGGTCGCGCTCATCATTTATTTTCATGAGCGTCAAGCTGGGAGTGTCTCGCTGTATAACATATCGTGATTTCGTCACTTTTTGATTATGCTAAACGGCCCTACCGTCCATGAAAAGACGTCTCCGCGTGCGGTATTGTCGGCATGTCTGGGCCTAGAGAGACTGTCGCATCTCTGAAGTTGTAATATGATTAATGGTGGTAATCGCATTTGTCGCTACTGCTGAATACCAGGAGGGTTTTAACGCCACAGAGCACAAGGGTGACCAGACGCCTGGATAGCGATGGTTTGCATTTTGCGCGCTTACATTAGATGTGTGATAGTGTTTGAAATAGCCACTCGTAAATAAGTCGCATTGTTCGATGTTGGGAAGACGTAAGCATCTTTCAAATGGTCAAGGTGACCTCTGCAAGCTTTGCAATGCCACTGATTTAGTAAAACGAGTAATTTAGCTTGATTGTGGAATAGATCTGCTCGAGACCATATCCTATTACGATTGTTCAAACGTTCCCGGTCAGTGAAAACGGGTTTAGCAGGGTTATTATGAGCTGTTTTAGTAGCTCAGTCCGATTCGGTACACTGACAGGTTTGTAGACTAAACTTACAGCGTTTGCGACACTTCAGATGGTGCAAAACAGGTTAAGCGGAGCGTCTCAAATAACATCCTTTTTAGAATAGTCCGAGACTCCGAACATTTAAAGGGTTTGTCCTTTTTTTGATGCATTTCTTACACACACAAAAACATACATTTACGTGAACCAACGTTTGTTGCATGCTTGTTGTTTATTCAATCATAACACGATAGATAGCATTTCATCGTTCAAGAATATGCTTGCTTCTTTACGAATTAAGCACAAATCAAACATAAATCGTTTCACGGCCGTTTGAGTGAGGATATGAGTCAAACCCGGGAGAGTTCTTTCAGTTTTACGTCGTAGCATTGATTTAGTCAGCCAGCAGCTCAACTTAAGTGATTTACCTATCTAAATAAAAATACTGCAGCAACGCTGCAGGATGTTGACTGGCTATTTAATATTTTTGTCAATCTCAAGGATGCGTCCTTTTTAAAGCAGAGATGGACAGAACATCTGCTATTCTATCATTTTTATCATTCCAATTTTGGTTACTCTCTCTCTCTCTCTCTCTCTCTCTCTTTTTCTCTCCGCCTTTTTCTGCCTTACTTTTAGAACACTCCATAAACCTTTCCTCCTTCATTCTTCTCTCTTTTCCTGTTCCTCTATCTATTTATCCCCCTTCCTCTCATAAACCCTGGTTCACAGTTCACATGAACCCCTGCATCCTCCCCTCTACCCCTCTCCACCCCTCTCCCCGGATACTGTCCCATTTGCGTCGTTGGCCACTGACGGCGTCAGCCTTGGTGGCTGCTTACCCGGAGCTTCTGCAGCGTACAGCCACCCCCTCCTCCCAGCGCCCAGCTACCCCCTCCCCCAGCGTCCAGCTGCCCCCTCCTCCACCCCCGACAGCCAGCGGGGGGGGGGGGGGGAGCTGACGGGTGGCCGGATGTTCGGAAGGTCGGGGTGGACGGGCCAGAGTTTTGGAGGTCTGGACGGACGAACGGACGGACAGAGAAGACAGACTGGCAAGCGTCAGTGGACTTATGAACGGAACGGGAAGGAAGCACGGACGGGCGAATGGACAAATGGACTGGAGGACGAACGGAGGGGATGGGACGAACGTATGGACGGACCAATGGACGGACCGATGGACTGTCGGACGGACGCTGCACAGTGGGCCGATATGCCATTCTAGCGCGACAGGGCCTGAATCTTCGAACGGAACCCTTGGTTTTTCGCGAGTAATTCGCGTAAAAGGCGGCCGATCGCAACGAAACTTTCAGTACCCTCGCGATAACTACTTTTACAGCTAACCTGAAAATTTCATGACCCTGACCTTAATGATCTTTGACCTGTGACCTTCTTTCGAGACCATGTTTGGCCGGAATCGCGATTCAGCGTAGGGGAGAGCGGGGCCAGTTGAAACACGGGGTCAGATGAAACATGGCTTTATTTTCAACAGTATGCAACATATGGCGTTGCCGACACCACTGCGCATCCGCGCTCGACCACTTCCTTTGTCAACGGCGTTTGGGCGGCAAACGGACGGTAATTTTGATTTGACACTTGTTTTTGTGTTTTTGAGGGGCGTTTGGGAGACATCGTTCTAATGAATATTTTGTGATATCTCATATACCTTTGTTTGCTGAAAGAAGAACTCCTGGCTCCGGAATAACACCTTATTTGGCCCTTCATTCAGCATGATGCCGTCCCTCCAGCTCGTTTGACATGTGCTTTACGGCGCGTGCGAGATGGCGGGAGCGGATGGGGTCGATTGAAACGCTTCTCTGAGGGTCAGTTGAAACAGGGCCACAGGCCGTTTCAATGGACCCCGGTGACCTTTGCAATGGTTATTGTTCAGGGGCTGTAAACATTAAAGGAAATAGTCCACCTTTGAAATGAGCTTTTAAATTGAAATAGTAGTTTAATAGAGCTCAATTTTTGACCCCTTCTTCTCCAGCCTTTTGCTTGAAAGCACACTATAGCCTGAGATATTTCTCATTTTTCACATCCGCCCATTTTACCGTAGTCTATGTACTTTATGTCACCTATTATGAGGAACTTTGCACTTTTAGCTTTCCAACGACCTATTGAATGTAGCATTTGGAAAAGTAAACCGGACAAAATATCTCCTTAAGAAAGTGGCCTTAAAGAGGAAAACATCCCATTGTTAAGGATAGGTGCAATTGACCCCATGGGCTGGTTCAATTGACCCTCGCATCGGGGTCATTTGAAACGGGCGTAGAGCTGTTTTATAATCATGCGTTTGGCAGCAAAATATGTTTGAAACATAATTTTACATATCTTAAAATAAAGCCAAAAGAGCATATTTTTTCATGGCATTGTGCATTTTTCGATATGACAACTAGATCTCGCTGTGCATGTCAATATATAAAAAGTGGTTCAACTGGCCCCGCTCTCCCCTATGTAGCCTCGCATTAGCCGCGGGTTTGCAGTCTTTTCTTGGTTTTAAGCGTTCAAACATGGGATATTATGTTGTTCACATGCATTAGGGTGGGTGTCAAGGTCACCAGAAGGTCAGGTAAGGTCATTGACCTTTGATGACCTTGGTTCTTTTTTTCGAGTTTTACATGTTTCTAGGCTAGTTTTTGGAGCTGAATTCGAATCTAGCAACCATTTGAACATTTACTATGTAGCTTTGGTGCCTTCGTAACATGTTACAAAGCTGTCAGAGGCGGTTGCCAGCTACTGCAAATACCCGGCAAAACCCTTACTGGTTGAGCTGAGCTGACCTGATCCGACCTGGCCTAAATGTATGAAGACATCATCTATGATCGTAAATAACATTATATTCGTGATCAGCACCCAAAAAACCCATAGCAGCCACCCTTTACGACGTTCTAACAGGTCCCGATTTTCCCGACTTTTGGGTCATTGACCTGACCTGGAAGGTCAACCGATGACCTAGGACCTTACAATTGGGTATCATCAGCTTCCTCTTGTCACGGGCAACACGCTCGTCTTTTCCGCGAAGCTCTAGCTCGATCAGGGGCGAAACGGCGGGGGGTCCAATGGACCCCTTCTATACGTTCGCGGCTGGAAAACACCACTAGGGGCGAGGGTTAAGCCAAATCTGAGGGCCTATTTCAGAAAGACCGCTAAAAGAGTAATTGAATGCACTTTTCCGCGACGATGTAGCTCTATTCGTCCCCGAGGTAAGGGCCGGTTTTCGAGAAATGTTGATATATGCAACATTTTACCTTTGATGACCTCTGGTGACGTGACCTTTGACCTGACCTAGAAATGACTAATAACTCCATCTGGAATTTCGGGCGCTCTTTCGAATGCCACTTACTACGTGTCGCTATGTGGCCCAAGAGCCGAGTTAGAAGGGGAGTGTTCAATCAACACCTCCCGGCCCGGCGCGTTTGACGCCGAGCACCGGTCCGGCGCGGGTTGATGTTTGGCTGCTACATCCAAAGTCGCAAAAAGTCGCAAAAAATGACTGTTGGATCTTGTAGTGCAATGAATCATTGACATTTAGCGAGATTTTCGAAGCGGTACTCTGCGGTACTTTTTTTAAAAACTCTGTTTGTGTGTGACATCAATTATGTGAAATTATATTTTCGTCTTTAAATCTTTGCGGTGCCAATACATCATAATCAAGTAGGTAAGAATTCGCCATTTTCATGTGGTTATGTGTGTTCTGCAGACCCGGAGCTATCGTTTGATGTATATAAATGTGGAATTCCTCCTCAAATTGTGATTGTTTTCGTGGATCAAAGATACGGTGTCTAAGAGTGCGGGAGACGAGTTCGGTCCAAACGATTCCGAAGTTCGTGTTTAAGCTGAGTTTTCGCCATGAAATAGCAATTGTGTTGGAAAACAAAGACCACAGCAATGTAGTATGATCAATTTTGAACAAATTGGTATAGGTTTCATTGCACATCCACAAAGTTCGATTTTTTTTACTCATGTCGTGCTAGACCTGGCGATCGGCCCAGTGTGCGCTGGTACGCTAGGGCGGGCCGATAGAGGGCCGGGCAGACGTGCATACTGCATACATAAGACGGACAGACTGGAGCACGGGACGGAGTTTTGAAGGTCCGGACAGACGGACGGACTGACGGGAGCACGGTACAAAGTTTCAGAGGTCCGGATGGACGGCAGATCGGTAGGGCGACCGGATGGACGGGTCGTAGGACGGGCTGGAAGTCGGCTTGTTTCCGCCTGTGCCGGGCTCAAGGTCGACGTCGCATCGAGCTGCATTCCGAGCGAGTTTTGACGTGGATGCAAAGTGTGGTGGAGGGTGGCTACTGTGCTCGCACGATCGGGTTTTTCGAATGCGATCGAGGCAGTGTAAGGACTTCGGTTCGATAGTGTGAGATGAAGACTTTTGCTAAAGTGATGCTACTGATGTTTGGCGTATGTTGTAATAATCTTTTAGTCACTCGTGAGATGCTGGATAGAATGGCGATAATAAAGCAAACCATGTTTAGTAGTTATTTTGATACCGTCAAGCATTATGTTCAAAACATTCCAGAGTTACTTTATGTACAAAAATCGTGCGTGAATACCGCTTGATTGATAGTAGTCATTCGATGTATGTATCTAACAATCCGCCGTACAAGGTTGAGCACATGTAACCCCGATCACGCGCATGCCTGGCCTCACAATCCCGCGCTTCCTTCTCCAAGTCCTCCCACATTGCGTTCCCGCGTACTCACCGATGACGCTGAAGGTGTCGTCCAGCTGGATCGGAGGGAGTACGAGGTGGGAGCAGCCGCACGTGCCGGCCTCCTCCACGGGAGACCAGCTCTCCGTGTAGCAGATCAGAGTCTGGCCGTCGGCGGGGCCCGCGCATCCTGTGAAGAGGCACAAGGATTCTGAAAACGACGTCATGAAATCACTCACTAAATTGTGATAAATCATGTGATACTTTGTCTTTGTGTTGGGTTTCTGGAAAGCTATGAGCATCATACCAAACGTGAAGATTATAAGATCGTGATGGTGTTTCTTTCACTCTGAAATAAAAGGCAGACGAATGCTCACCAAGTAATGTGTAAACTTAGTGGCGTTTAAATACGGCCTTGACATAGTGAACCAACGAAAACAAATGATGCGTCCCATGTTATACACAGCGACATCCACTACAATGTCCATCTTGCATAGTAATATCGTAGACCATGACATTGTGATGCAAATTAGAAACATTATGTTATACTGAGTTCACAAATAAAACCTGAATGCATAACATCAATCCATTCTCCCAACGCTTCAAACAGCACAATGAAGGGCGATTATTGTTATTGACTCAATGTGCACACTGAACATTGATTTAGGTTTGTGACTTACCTTGTGAATAAGCCGGGCCGGGTGAGATGGCCAGAAGTAAGAGTGTGAGCATGGCTCCCCACATTGTATTATCTGAAAAACGGGCAATGCGGAACGCGGTCATTTGTTGATAATGATCAATTCGGGATACTCTGATGACATTTCAAGATAACGTGAATTTAGCGCATTTTGTCTATATAGAAAATGCACTTATTTTCATTTACAATGTTTGTAAAACCACTTTCCCAAAAGGCAAATAGAAACCCGTTGACCACTCAGTTTCAGCTTAATTTCGCGAGGTTTTGGGGCTTTTTGTACTTACGTGGGGGCATGGCGCAATTGAAGAGAACCCGGAGGTGCCCTCAGTCGAGTTGTTATCTGGTCTGAGCAGATATAAGGTAACTGAAAAAAAGAAAATTTAGGACGTTAGTTTTATTTTTAAAATACTTGAATTATGGAACAGAGTAGCTAAGCTTGAAATAATGTAGCTATAATAATAATTATAAGAAGAGCCATGGTATTTCCATATAAAACTACAGTGATCACGTCGTCAACATGGCATGCTCCCAACCGGCTGATCTTTCAAAATACATTTTGAAATAAAAGGTCATACCTTTCAGCCAAATGCTAAAAGGGACACATTGTCGCGAGAATGCTTTCATAAGATGTTAATGCTGACGGCGTTTAGCCAACCAGTATCACTTAAAACTAGTAAACAATGCTGACAGACGAAATCCAAACGCTGCGGTCAGTGGTGTCAATATTCCATTGTCTCTCCGTCAACGCATGTCGTGTCAAACGAAACTGCCGTTTTTACGCAAGGTTCAGTCCACTCAACGTGGTGTGTTTTGTATCATCTAGCCCCCTACCTGACAGCATGTAATCTTCATATTAAAACAGTCTGGATGATGTGGTGCTGGAAGGTTTGAACAGCTTTTATGCCGAGGACGCATAATAGATGACCGGCATTTCTTGTGTGGTCAACATCTGAGCAAAACGTAATAAAGGCTCTACGGTCGAATTGCGCGAGCATTTCGGAACATCATGGACTTTTGGTTTTACCCTTTACTATAAAAATACATATTTACTGTGCTCATAATTGAAAATTTCTCACAAAAATTGGATTAGAAAAAAATGACGGCATTTGAAAGACACTCACAGCTTGTGAACCTTAAAAAAAAAACTATTGGGATTCCTTTGCGGGTTTAAATGTTTTGCAGGCTGTTTCCCAAATGTTTCCCGAATAAATGTTTTCCAGGACACCCTTGCAGAGTCAACTCACATACCAGACGCTCTGCCCGTGTTTGAGAGCGAGAGTGAATATCATTTCCTCCAAGCCAATCCGAGAGTAAAACATCCTTCCCATTCCGAGCCGGTTTGACCGGAGAATATATCCACTCCCCGTCCCGCTCCCGCTATTGCGGACACGACCACTCTCACCTTCCGTGGCGGCCTCTGTGACCCTCCTCCAGCTGCGGCCCGGATCAACTCTCTCACTCCCAGTTCTGCACTCCTCGACGCTCCTCGGGATCAGAAGATGTGTGGGTTGACACTCCGAACTTGAGATAAGTTGTATCCAGTCCGCACTGTCGTGATTCTTTGCACGCCAGGTTCAGGTGAGTTTGTCTTCAGATTCTGACACCACTTGAATTGTTTGTAGGTGTGCCTCGAATATCGAATGGATGCGTCTCGGGCTAAACCGAAAGCTTGAACTCACTCCAAGGCACACTTATGTGCTTTGGCCGCCAGCGAGTACCGACCCTGCGGCTCGCTACAGCTCGCGGTGGCCGCTCCGCAGAGGACCGGTCACCACTGTCCCTCTCTGGGAGCTGCAGCCGACAGCCACCCTCCGATTCCTGCAGCGGGCTTCATTCAGCCCCAGCGGCGCCCTCCAGAGGGGAGGGGTGCCGTGCTGCCGGCGGCGGCGGCGGCGGCGGTGGCGGTGCCAGGGTCGCGCGCGGCCAAACTGGGGACCCGTCGGACGGGTCCGCTCCGGGGTGCAGCCTCTGATGGGTGCTCTGGCGGGTGCTCCAGGGTGCAGCCTCTGATGGGTGCTCTGGCGACCACGGCTGGATTATTCCGAAGACGTGAGGCGAGTCCGCGCCACAGCACAGCAGGCAGCATGCTGATCAGCGAGGTGGACGTGGTGGGCGGCGGAGTGGCGTTAGAACAATACCTCTGCTGTCCGCCCCGCGTCTACACTGCCCCTCAGCTGCTACCTCGGGACCAGAGCGGACCGCAAGACCACCCGGACCGACCCGGGACCGACTCAGGACCACCCTCGGACCGTCCACGGTCTAATCGGTCAGAAGACGGAGGTCATAAAATGTCACCGGACCTGGCTGTGACTCGCCCCGGGTTTACGTAAGCGGGCAGCGTCACGCGTTCATTGATCTATCCATATTTGAGATAACACTAATGGCAGATGGGGGCTTAATCGCCAGCGATCTGCCGTGAATTTCCGCTCTCAGGCTTATTGGCCAGTTTTTCGAGACTCGCGGCTCGGAGAGCATTGACGTTGGCGCGGGAATCGATAAGCGGTCAAAGATGGTGCGTGTTTTTATTGGAATGGTAATTTTTCTATTGGAAGTTTTTTCTTTGGTAGGAGACATACAAAGATAAGTTAATTGTTGGTAAATCAGAGGTCCGACAAGAACTTAAAGATGCATCGAAACGGGTTTGCATGTTTTTAATACAACACTTGTGGCTCGCTAGTCGCTACATAGAAAAAGACTGCTAGCAAAAATTCTGCAATTTATCGTTCATCTTAGGTTCAGAGTTTCGTAACTTCGGTTGGTATCAGACCGTTACGGAGTTCGTTTTTTTACTATAATGACCGGTTAAGTCCCCTTATTGCTAATTGTTTTGTTTTAAAAGGGACAGATAAGCTTAATCGAACAGCTAAGTGGAGACGGTAACGAGGCAGTATGCCAGAATAAGCAGCACAACGAAATAGGCAGTATTTGATAGGCATTATGCCAGAATAAGTAGCGCAATTCCTATGGGATTGATATAGCTGTTGCAAAACATTTCCGCTGCGCATTTATAAAATCATCCATCAGCCTTCTGCTTTATCTAAACTAAATCACCAATAAAAATGTGATAAGCCAGTCGGCAAACCCTATAACCCGGAGTTTAACTATCATAATCTCCGTGTTGCGTGGCGTATTTAGTGGCGTATTTAGTGTGCATTATAACGCCCTTTGGCAGTTGCTGCGATCTTCTGACCTTGTGACTGGATTTCGACCGAAACATCTCTCTCCCTGGGCTGTTCCTGCCTCGATCCTTGACCCAATGAATTGGCGGAGTCAATGCATAAATTCATTGTGTAAAGATCAGTACACCTTTGTAGGATAGGTGCCCCTCGTGGCTCGTGCTTTCAATTTTCATAGCGTGTAAATGCGTAATTCCATTGAACAACCAGCAAGAGCAGGAAGCATGCAAGATGGTAAGTATATACTGGAATGGAAGTAGACGCTAAATTATACATGCCACCGACTTGAACAAGCGATGTCTCATCAAACGCCGGTCTGAAATATCTCAGCAACGTACCAGGGCCACATGCGACGAAACCATGCTGCAGACTAGTGCAGAAAAACACCCCCGTCTGGAGTGTGTGAAAAAAGCGTTTCCCTATCGGGCTGTAAAAGAGTGGAACTCTCTTCCCCCTGCCACTCGGCAGTGCAAGTCTCTCAATGACTTTAAGAAAAAGGTTCTGTCTTTCATTGTGTAGCTGATCTTAACCACTGACTCTATGACATCATTTTTATCGTTTTTCGCTTTTGCATGTGGGTTGTACTCGTACCCATGTGTTCATACCAAATGTGTTTTTGCGTGTACCTACTTAACATTTTAATCACTATTCTTGTATTTTATTGTATGAACTGTCATAAGTCTCGCCCATGTACTGACGCGGCGCTCTAAGAGCCACGATGTGGATATCGCCAAGAACCGCAATAAATAAATAAATAAATGTTGGCTGGCCCTCGCTGAGCTCTAATCGATTGGGTTGAACGATGTTTTGGGGTGGATTCTCCTAACCTATCCCATAAAACATGAGGCGCTATCGAGAATGAAATGATCTTCAAAAGTCGGAAAAGGCGCGTATTTTACGTCTGTAAGGATTTTTGGATGAATGGAAATTATTATGCCACAGTGATAGCCAATTTGATTAGTCTCGCTTACCTTGGTATGCGCTTCTTGAATGTTTGTACAGAACTCAGTAATTCTTGCCCTCGTGTCCAAATCCTTGTAAAACTCAGTGGCTTTACGCTCAAAGTAAACCTTTAGTATGGCTTCTTGATCGGGTTGATTATCGTCACTATTCTTGAGTTTGCTGGCTCTTGTGTCACACAGCGTTTAAACAACCACGAGGCTTCCAGCCTGTCCCTGCCCGTGATTCCAGTATGTATCTGCCACTTTTTTTAGTGCCGCACCCTCCCGCGCAGCTCATTTGAACAGCTGAACAAACAGCTGATTTTGGCATCGTGCCAGTCACGTGACAACGGTTTTCAGGGTCAAGTCGACACGCACTTCTATGACCGATGCGGTTAGAGCCACACTTCCTGCCATCTAGCGGCTACCAAGCGAGACTAAATGGGCAAATTTGGCATAGGTGGCGCTGGTGAGGAGTCAAGGTTAGGAAATATGCATGGAAGGGATGTGAGGAGTGGAAGACGGTGAATAATTCTCACACTCCCCAGGCGAGATGCTTGACAGAGGAGTCAAGCATGTCATGTGTTTTCTTCTGTCATGAGTTGGTTGTTGTTAAGTGGTGTGATTGAAGTATGATGTGAACAATGATGATGATGATGTGGTACACCTGTTTGTGCGCTTGATTGCAGGTTCTACAAAGAACCTGTCCGGATCAGATCCTGAACCAGTTGCCTCTGTCCACTTGCCGCTCGTCTTGCAGGGCGAACGTTCGGGCGCGAGATGTCAGCTGGTGGTTCTGTCCTGAGACTGTTTCCGTCCACTCGACTGTTACACCCATCCGCGGATGTCCCAGCGTGAACAGCCCGCACCTCGAGCGGGTACAACAACCGCGTGGCATACCGACTTTGTCCTTTTGCAGTCTTCAGGATGACCTGTCGGACGCGACCATCGTTGCTGTGAATGAGTTGTAGAACACGTCCCATCTGCCAGTAGACTCTGGGCCGGTCCCTCGTGTCGATCAGAACAATGTCTCCCACCGATATCTTGTCAATCCACTCGGACTGGAACACGTCACGTGAAGTTTCTCTCAGACTCAGTAGATAATCACTGTACCACATTTTCGTGTATTTATCTTGCAGCCGTTGCTGCTCTTGTAGTGTGTTGTTCATTTGTCGATGCACATCATCTGGAGTTGAAGTCCAGAGTGGGTCGTCGCGGTCGTCTTCGCATATCAGCCGCAGACGTGGGTTGGAGTGCACCTTCAGGATTTTGTTGGGAGTCAGAGGCTCTATCTCTTCCAGTTGACTGTTGACGTATGTGATTGGTCTCCCGTTCACGATATCTTGAATCGCGGCAAGGTGAGTGATGAGCTCGTAGTATGTCAGTTTTGCACGACCTACTGTTTTGTGCAGACACTGTTTGATTGTTTTGACTTGGCGCTCGTAAACGCCACCCACCCAGCTTGCGTAGGCTGGAATGGTCTTGTGGATGATGTTGAGTCTTGCCAGATGTTCTCTGAAGTCGTCTGATAGGAAGAAGTTTTCCATCAGCCTCTGAGCTGCAATGAAGTAACTAGCGTTGTCTGTGTAGAGTGTGTGGGGAACACGATATATGCTGCAGAAGCGAGAAAATGACTGGATGAATGACTTCACCGTCAGGTCCGGTACTACATCCAGGTGCACCGACCTGATGGCCAGGTCAGTGTAGAGAACGATGTACACTTTTTTCATCTCTCCATTGTCATCTTTGACAAAAATATGTCCAGTGTAATCAATCGCTGTATCGTGAAAAGGCTTGAGGAAACGAACTCTCTCCTTTGGAAGGTCTGTCAGCTTGGGGTAGGAAAATGCGAGACTGTTGTGCTTCTTGCAGGTGATGCAGTCTTTCAGTATGCGCTTCACCACCTGTCGTCCAGCTGGTATCCAGAACCCACGTTCTCGTAGAGCTGTGAGAGTAGTGCCGATGCCAAGATGCTTGCACTTGAGGTGTTGATCGTTGATCAGAAGTGAAGTGAGCTGATGTTCCTTCGCTAACAGCACAGGATTGAGCGTTGAGTATGAGTAGTAGTTGAGTCGTGACAGCCTCCCTTTACATCTTAGGATGTCACCCTCATCTAAGAAGAGATTGAGGTCGTTCACGAGCTTGGGCGGCGGTTTCGACGCCTGATTTTCTTTTTCTCGCAAGAAACGCAGTTCTGCTGGGAACGACTTCTGCTGCATGCGGCGAATCCAGTAGTCTTCAGCTTGCTTGTAGCAGTCTACCTGTCTGCCTTTGAGCTTGTTGATGAAGTGGTAGACCCGAGCAGTGACACCGTAGAGCCTCTTGAGACTGGAATATTTACCAGGGTCCAGCAGCTGCTGACTGGTATCTGGATCGTGCTGTTCTGTGAGGTTTGTGTTGACCTGCATCGCGCGTTTGGTGGCTTCGGACAGACAGTTGAGCGTGTTCTGAGGCCAGGCGTCTGTGTCGGCCAGCCAACTCGGGCCTGACAACCAGGTGAGCATGCTTCTTTCGAACTCTCTGTACGAAATACCTCTGGTGACCATGTCGGCGACGTTGTCCAGCGTGTTGACGTATCTGAACGTCACTTCACAGTTCAACAGCGTTTCCAGGTCCTTTTTCTTCTGTTGGGCCGTCTTCAGCCTGTTGATGGTGAATCTGCTCTTGGTCTTGGTGCCACTGTGAAGCCATTCCAAGACCACCTGAGCATCACACCATACGAATACATCATCTGGCTCGATGTTCAGTGAAGTTGCGATTGTTGAAACACAATCGAGTGCCATCAGTACAGCAAGAAGTTCAGTTTGTGGGATGCTCTTCTTGTCAGGGGCTAACTTGCTGTGACTGTAGACAAGAGATGTCTTCTCTCCTTGTTTGATGTAGCAGGCGACGCCGTAGCATGATCTGCTGCCATCACAGAACACGTGGAGTGTGATCGGATCGTCTGATTCCAAATCAGCAGTCTGTCTCGGGAATGTCAGTGATTGGAGAGCCTCAAGGTCCACTCGAAGCTTGGCCCACACGGCCTTCACTTCAGATGAAACCTCTTCATCCCAGTCGGTTCCTTCATCCCAGACCTGCTTCATCAGGATGCGACCCCTGATCGTGACTGGAAGAGTGAGTGCAAGCGGGTCAAACACCCGGCTGACGTTGCTCAGCAGTCGTCGCTTGGTCAGCCTCCTGCTGTCATCAAAGTGTATTTCAGCGAGTGACATTGTGTCAGTTTTGGTGTCATATAGATACCCGAGTGTCTTCTCACTTGATGATGAGTGTGAGTGAAGAGTGCCTTCACTATCCATTGTGTTCAGCAGGGTTGGATGGTTCGACTTCCAACTTCTGAGGTTGAATCCTCCTTCCTTGAGTATCTTAATACTCTCATGGTAGATGTCGGTGAGTTTGTCCAGGTCGGAGGAAGTGTAAAGGAAGTTATCCACATACAGGGATTGCTTCAGGGCAGAGATCGCCTCGGTCTCGCGGAATCGCTGCAGGTGCAGTTGAAGGATGTGGTTGAGGATGAACGGACTTGCGTTCAGTCCAAAGAGAATGGTCTTGAACCTGTACGCTTTCACGCCCTCTTCAGTCTTCCACAGGAAGCAGAAGTGATCCTGGTCGCTCTCATACTTCAGGTGAACTTGTAAGAAGGCTTTCTCGATGTCAGCCATCATCATGAACTTGTTGGTGCGGAACCTTTGCAGAAGACTGGTCATGTTCGTGAGCAGGTTGACACCTGGGAAACAGGCATCATTGAGTGACGGCGAGCCTGTTGTCTTGAAGCTGCAATTGAAGACAGGCCGTATCTTGGTTGTAGTCTGCTCGTCGGTTTTGATAACCGGGTGGTGTGGTATGAAGACTCGTCTTTTTGAAACAGACAAGTCGATTTCTTCGATGATTCCATCGTTGACTTGCTGTTGAAACACGGCTGAGTACTTTTCTACAAGATTTTTCCGCTGCAGGGACTGGTGTACCCTATCTGTAAGGGCCATGGCGTTGTCAAAGTTTTCGGGCACCTCTTCCACGTTGGAGTAGAAGGGTATTTTCACGAAGTACTTTCCGTCGCGAAACTCCACTTCGCTCTTGAAGTCCTCGAGGACGTGTTCATCTGCAGCTGTCAGTTCAACATCGTCTTCGTCTTCGTCACGAAGAGTCTGCGTAGTTTGGCTTTTGACGTTCGTTTTCTCTTGAACTGTTGGTGGTTGCCCATCTTGTTCCCACTGGACAGTTAGTCTTGGGATGGAGTTTGAGCTTGAGCTTGAGTTTGTGTTTGTGCTTGAGTTTGAGCCTGAGTTTGAACCTGAGCTTGAGTTCAGACCTGAGCTTGAGTTTGAGTTTGTGCTTGAGTTTGAGCCTGAGTTTGAACTTGAACTTGAGTTCAGACTTGAGCTTGAGTTTGAGTTCGAGTTTGTGCTTGAGTTTGAGCCTGAGTTTGAACTTGAGCTTGAGTTCAGACCTGAGCTTGAGTTTGAGTTTGGGTTTGCAGTTTGAGTTTGAGCATTTGAGTCAGCTACGAGGACTGCATCTTGAGTAAGCTGACTCCCTTCTTGATCTTGAAGTTTGGTAGTCTCTTTGGTAGCATCACATAGGACTTGCGGCTGCGCTTGCTGTCCTACCGTGCTGGCTTCAGTTTGTTCTTCAGGTGTTGTTCGATGCTGATCTTGTTGCTTGATGTTGATGTTGGTCTCGTTGATCGTTTGTAGCAGTTCTTCCTCATCCTCGGGCGTCGATTCACTTGTCGGACCAGACAGGTGAGACAGGTGGTCTGGAACCAGACCAGCCAGATCTCCGAAGATGATGTGCCCTTTGTCGACCTCGTAGGCGACACTCTGTCCCAGGCTGACTGTCCGGAGAGGGGTGAGGTCAGACAACACGTTGACGCCCAGCAGACAGTGGATGTTGTCGATGTCGTCAGTCTCTTGATCCCTGTAGAAGCAGTCAGCTAGTATGACGCCTTCATCTTGCAGTTGCTTCACCGCACGTGATACGCCTGGGAGATTGTAACTGAGGTCCATGTTTGGATCGATGAGGAACTCTGCCTTGATCATGCGTTTCGGTGTGATTGCGATCTCGCAGGTGACGACTCGGTGTCTTTTCTCTTCTGTCCCGATGCATGTCTTCACTGTGAACGTCTCCTCGTGTCCCTTCTCCTCCAGCTTCAGCTTCTCTGCCAGTGCCTGACTGATGTAGCTCGCCTGACTCCCATGATCTATCAGCGCTCTGGCCACTTCTGCTTCTCCACAGGCACAGATGACCACTGACGTCGTCGGCAGCAGTGAACGGCGGCCGTGCTGCTCGCTCATCAAGCAGAGTCGACTCTGGGTGGAGTTTCCTGGAACACAAAGTGCAGTAATGTGCGACTTGTCTCCACAGATGGTGCATGGGTAGTTCAATCCCTTGTCCTTGCCGGGGCAGCTGGACAAACTGTGTTGACCACTGCAGGCTGTGCACAGTTTCAGTTCGGCCAACCGTGCACGACGTTTTGTTGCGTCCTGAAACGAGTTACACTTCAGCATCGAGTGTGTGCCCTGACACAGTTTGCATGGTTTGTATTTCAGAGCCTGCTTCTGTGTATCAGTCTGAAATGTGCTGATGTTCTTCATGGGTGCATGTTGAGTTGTGTGAGCAGGTGTCTTCGACTTTCCAGTCAGAGCAGTTTGCTTTGACGCCTGAGAGGCTGAGTGTGGTTTCTTTTCTGATAGTCTCTCAAGTGTTCGGAGGATGTCACCATAGCATTCCAGCAACTGTGCTGTTGTGGGTGTCATTGTGTCCATCCGTTTTTTGAAGTTTGTTGGTAACTTCTCCCATAGTAGGAAACTTATGATCCGGCTGCCTAGTGAGTCGCCATCTAGAGCATCATACCCAAAGGTTTTCAACTCATAGATGGATGTGCGAGCTGTGTTCATGAACTTGCGTACAGCCTCTAGGTCACGTGCCGGAGGGGCTTGTAGTTCGTAGATCTTTCTGATGTGATTTTCAACAACCTTGTCTTTGTTCAAAAACTCCTTCTTCAAGAACTGCACCGCCAACTCGTAGTTGTTGCTGTCATTGGAGAGGTGCTTGATCTGGTCCAACGCACTGCCTCGTAGGTAGGTCTTCAAATACAGCAGCTTGCTTCCTCCACCGATTTTGCTGTTTTTCCCAATCAGCTCCTCAAAGAGTGTGAAGAAGTCATTGAATTCCATGACATCTGCTTGTGTGCCACTGAACGTGGGCAGTTTTATTTCCTTCAGTCTGGCTGTTGTTTCTGTAGCGCTGGCACCCTGCTCAGCAACATCAGTCTTCTTCTTGATTTTCTCCATAGCTGTTTTCATCTCCAGTTGGTACTTTACCTGTTCGGCCAACTCTTCCTCATATCCTTCACCTTCTCCATCTTCATCAGCCAGCTCCATAGCAATTGACATGTCATATTCCTCTACTTCCTTCAGCTTTTGTTGTATGCTCGACACACAATCACTTGCAACGTTTGGATGTACTTCCTCTTGCTGCAGGCTCTTGAGCGTTAGAGTGATAACACGTTTGACATGACCTCGTTTGACCTTCAAACTTCTCAGGTCTGGCTTTGAATCTGTCATTGTGCCTTAACGTTGAGATAACAAGAAAAAATACAATAATGGCGCAGGATGAGCAATGTTACCACAATCTTGTGAATAACAACCTTATAACTATATGATCTGGTGAAGGAGCTATCAATCACTTGCGACAGTCCAGAGATCTTCAACCAGTGAAGCGACACGATCAGCAGCTCGGAAAGTGTCAGTTTGTGAGTGTGAATGAGACGACACAATCAGCAGCTTGGATAGTGTCAGTTTGAGGCTTGAGTTTGCGAGTGTGAATGTGACACGAGCAGTCAGTCACAGAGTATCAGTATGTTTGAACTGAACCACTCCAGGTTCTGCGTGTTTGATAATGACGAACAATATCACCCAAGGAAATAGTTGACACAGAGGGAAGTTTGGACGATGAACAGTGAGTTACCATGAGTTTTACAATTTTCTTCTATGTAAGGATTTTTGGATGAATGGAAATTATTATGCCACAGTGATAGCCAATTTGATTAGTCTCGCTTACCTTGGTATGCGCTTCTTGAATGTTTGTACAGAACTCAGTAATTCTTGCCCTCGTGTCCAAATCCTTGTAAAACTCAGTGGCTTTACGCTCAAAGTAAACCTTTAGTATGGCTTCTTGATCGGGTTGATTATCGTCACTATTCTTGAGTTTGCTGGCTCTTGTGTCACACAGCGTTTAAACAACCACGAGGCTTCCAGCCTGTCCCTGCCCGTGATTCCAGTATGTATCTGCCACTTTTTTTAGTGCCGCACCCTCCCGCGCAGCTCATTTGAACAGCTGAACAAACAGCTGATTTTGGCATCGTGCCAGTCACGTGACAACGGTTTTCAGGGTCAAGTCGACACGCACTTCTATGACCGATGCGGTTAGAGCCACACTTCCTGCCATCTAGCGGCTACCAAGCGAGACTAAATGGGCAAATTTGGCATAGGTGGCGCTGGTGAGGAGTCAAGGTTAGGAAATATGCATGGAAGGGATGTGAGGAGTGGAAGACGGTGAATAATTCTCACACGTCTGAACTTAAAAGAATTGTGATTTAAAAGAACCAATTTGATTAACAGTGTAAGCTAGAGTGCCTGCCGTTTCATTGATTGACGTGAAAGAGTGAAAAGCCTCGTTTGCGTGGCCTTTTCTAATAAACTGATCTGAACTGAAATGAACTGAAAGTTTATAATCGTATGTTATCTTCAATTGTGATTACTCCCCTGCATCATCGAAAAGCTCAGCTCCAACAAGATAAATGCATGACGGCATTAATTGGTGTTTACGTAAAACTTTGAGCATCTGAATCCTGGATTGGAGACGGTCAAGACATTTGTCACAGGATAACCCATTTGTTTAGTTTACCGTCATGTCTAATTAGGTAAGCGATGACATACTGAATGAGCTAGGATACTCATTAAAATTAAGTGCACCGGTTGTGATGAGTGAAATACGATGACTTGCTATTCTGGGAATGCACTTTTGAAGCATGAAGCCAGCTTCACTGTCATGGCGCATTGGATGTCTTACCTATACCTAGGATGTGTCTCTCGAAACCCATATTGTCTGCATAACTTTATGCGACCTACCGCAGATGCATTTCCAAGTAAAGCCAGATGGCAAATTAATTTTATATTCAGCATGTTGAATGATGCTGACGCTCTGATTAGTCATATGCTTGGTGACTTAACCCGCGAGTTGCTGGGGGGGGGGCGTTAAACGCCCCCACTTTTTTCGCCGGGCCATAGCATAAAAACGGCGCGCCGCAGGCGCGCCAAATTTTGGGTACCTGTAGGGAATTAATTGAAGTTTATTGTCACAAAGTTTCAAAAAAATCGGTCGGAAAATTTTTGAGATATCGAGGTTTTAGTGACGTCATGATTTCTGAGTTTTCGACCAAAAACGGCATATGTTCAAAAAATCATATAAAATCACAGAATAGACATACAGACATGCCGTAAACGCTATTAGACTGCCAATACCATGATCAATCAAATGGCTATCTTCGATTATTGATTATCGTTCCGCATTTTCCATAATCTTGAACTGAATCTTGGCAATTTTTCGTGACTACTTCACGACCATGATACATGAATTTCTTAAATTGAACTTTTTGAGCCAAACACGTACACATATGATAAAATGAATGTCACCATCGTGTTCTACGCCCCAAATTACTTATAAAACATGTGTCACAGGCTGCGAATATCAGTTTTGATTTTCGGGGATATGTGCCTACCCGGTTGACCTGACCTTGACCCTGACCTATGCTTGACTGACCCCTACATGGAGCTGACACTCTTGTAGGCCTTATAAGATGGATTGTGCACCGTTTTGACAGAGTTTATGGCGAGAGGCGCCCATTGCGAAGTCCTGAAGTCCATGCTACGGAAAGCCCGATTTTAGGTGTTTGACCTGACCTTGACCCGACCCGTGACCTCAAAATTCAACTTTAAACTACTCATCCGAAGCGTCTCGTCGCGCTCTTTCGTTTGCCGCCTCGTGCGTTTCGCTGCGCCTATTGGTTCTCGAGTTATCGGCTGGGGGCGTTTAACGCCCCCCCCCCCAGCAAACGGTGGGTGGCAAAATACCCCAGCAACTGCCGGGTTAACAGGAGCTTAAGTCAACACTCATCTTTGAAGCATCTAGAATCAGGCGCGGATACAAGGGGGGGCCATGGGGGCCATGGCCCCCCCCTTGGCCGATTTTTTCAAAAATAAAATAAAAAGTTAAAAAGGTAAAAAGCTGAAAAGGGGGCCTCCTGAAAATAAAGTGGCCGAAATCCGATGAGTTTTTTTTAACCTACCCACTTAGTTATTTCTTAGAAGACTAGCTGAGAAGACTTCTTTGTTAGAAGATTGGTAAAGCTTTTCATAACTTGGAGGTCTCTTATACTCACAGAGATGACCACTTTTACAGGGCCTCCTAACCTGCACAGAGGGCCTCCAAGCCTGCACAGATGTTGAGATGTTGCCTGAACAGCTAGATAAGCTCAATAGACGCAGTTTTTTTTTTGGGGGGGGCCAACAAGTGGGAAGATGGGGCCTCCAACAGGTGGGATTATGGGGGGGGGGGCCTCCTGGTTTCTAATGGCCCCTCCCTTGGAGATTTTCTGGATCCGCCCCTGTCTAGAATATTTCATTAGGTCAATTAGTGCCTAACATTTGACATTGAGGACTCAATAGTAACGTAATGAGGGTATACTGCTGCAACGAAGTTGAGCCTAACATTGTGTCGTTTTGCTGGCGCACAGCTGGATGCAATTCAACGCCCAGCAAACATAATCCCAGGCATAATCTGGCTGAAGCCGAGTGATGCGTATTGATGACGTCACTAAACAGTTAACCCAACAAAGGAGTCAGGTGAATATTGTTCAGTCATAAACAGCAGTAGCGATACCGGGATGGAAATGGACGGGAACTTCTAGAGAGGATAAAGATGTAAACGTGATAAATGATGTGCCTTCATTTAGAATTCTAAAAAAGTAGTGCCCAGAGAAAACTCAGAAACCACTTACGCACCAACATCTCTTCGGTTATCCCTAAGGAAAGTATGTGATTCCTTTTCTCTCGAGCTTAAATGCCTGAGATACCTATCATGATTATCAAGAACTAGCACAAAGCTCAATCATGCTGTTCACTCTCTGCTGCGCAGGTCACGTGCTTCATCCATTGAACTTTGCCCTCCGTTTCTCTCATCAATAACTCACTGCCCCCTTCGGTACGCGACATTGCCTCATAACGGGCGTCTTCGAGCTTAGCTGCAAGGCTGGCTTGTCGGCACAGCTAGCGGTCGACTAGCACAGGCTAAGTCGACAGGGGTGTATGACAGGGAGGGGGCGTCGACAGCCGACAAACCCCCTGTCGGTGCACTGTCGTCTGGCTCAACGGGGAGCGGTGATCTGGTGTTGCGTCATGAAGCTCTTGCACGTGCCGTAGCTGGATATATTGTGATGTAAAGCTGCGCCGAAGGATGACACTGACGACAAAGATGATGATCATGATGATAATGGAAAGGATGAGGATGCTGTTGATGTTGATCATGCACGATGAAGATGAAATTATGTTGATTATTCATTTAATTACCGAAGAAACGGTTCATACAGGGTGACACAAAAAAAGCGGTCATCACCAAAATTCGAATAACTTCGGAAGTTTTATTCAGATCATCACCAAACTTCGGCCACTTTAGGTCACATCTATGTAGCAGACATCCACCAAGTTTCAAGTCTTCACTACGAATACTTTTAGTACAGTGTGTGTTTTACGGACGCTCCACAATGTGCTCCAGGTGAGCGCCCCGGCGCTGCAGGGCGTAGGCACACCTGCATCCGGCGGGCAAAGTTGCCGATAACCCGATAAGAATAACGTTTCAGGGGTAGCACATCCCCTGAGCACTGTCTCCAGAGGCCATTGCACTCTGTAAAGTGCACAGCCATCGGGTTATCGACAACTTTGCCCGCCGGATGCAAGTGTGCCTACGCCCTGCAGCGCCGTGGCGCTCACCTGGAGCACATTGTGGAGCGTCAGTAAAACACAGACTGTACTAAAAGTATTCGCAGTGAAGACTTGAAACTTGGTGGATGTATGCTACATAGGTGTGACCTTAAGTGGCCGAAGTTTGGTGATGATATGAATAAAACTTCCGATGTTATTTGAAATTTAGTGATGACCGTTTTTTTGTGTCACCCTGTATAAGTGAGTATGGGAATCCGTGGATTTTTATGCGCTGAATTTACTGCCGTAACAGCATACAGTGCGCCCGACAAGCATGTTGTTTTGTTTATGGTTGATATGTTCGAGAATCGCGTTTGTGCGTGCATTACTGCGGTGTTTGCTAGTCGTTTGGCTGTGCCGGAATGCTGCCACATAGTCTAGAGGCTCGGAGGCTCGCGAAACGATTGTCCGATTCGTATCTCATTGTATGACACGATTTATCTTGGGATTAGACCTGAAAACTGCTGTCATCCTAGTCAGTAGGTGTGTGCTGACAGATAAGCGGTAGTTTGGATTTAGTGGCCGGAAAATTTCAAACGGCGATGCGTAAAAATATGAAAGCGTCCTTGTCAACGAGGAAAAATTACATCCAGCAGTCACGAACTGCCATGCATTTGTTGGTAATCTTTGATACCGATCTTTGGCAAATATTTGTTATCAGGGTGGGCAGAAGATTTTCCAATCGATGTGACGCTGAATGATGACACTTATCTTATGTGGTGACAGTTGAATTTGATAGTGTTCTGATTGATACTGATTGATATCCCACGCAGGTATCATATGAGATGAGCCGAGTGTAATGAAGGTCATATCAACCGTAAGCGATTGTTGAACGATCCACCAGTCATTATTTCGCGCAGATTTGAATCTCACGTTGGCTTTTGAGAGCTCGTGAATCAAATTGAATGATGGTTTTATATAAGTTTAAATGATATAAGAGTAGCGACTTTTTCATTTTTTCACAGGCGATCATTTTAGCAATCGCGGCATGATACGATCAGCAGTAAAAACTATGCGATCGGTAGTTGCCGGTACAGTTGCCAGCGGATAGCATATCTAGAGAAATGCTCTGCGGCACCATCCGCAATCCATCACCTCCCCTCCCCCTCTTCCCTCCTTCACACCTCTCCCTGACTTCCAACGGCACTTGACAGGGTTCACGTGACCTCCCCCAACTCTGGGGGGGGGGGTCGGCGGCCTCCTCTCTCGGCCTCTAATCCGGAGACGTGCCGCCTCGCGCCGGGCCGCACCGACAAGTGGCTAACCTTCGGCAGACGAGAAACGCCGCCCGCCGCCGGACGCAGCCCTAGGCTGCATCTGTATACTGTATAATGTACTCTGACTCTGACTCTGACTCTTGCTGTATGTTGCATGTGTGCTGAGTGTATGCAGTTTATTCTGTTATGGCTGTATGCTATGCGTATTATCGTGCCCTCTGTATTACAATTCCCTTATTCCATACGTTCTATTTGTTGTTTTGGTGATTACCTGCGTGCTGCTTCGAACTACCTCCTTTTGTACTGCTTTTATCTGAGGTGCCTCTGAGCTGCTTCAGATTATAAAGACAGCTTTCCCCATCCTCCTCCTCGCTCCTACACACCCTACACACCCACGTCCCACTGGTACTGTATGTCACCTGGCCAGCTTAGACAAAATTCCAGATGGATGACTTCACGGTCCCTCCATATGTGGCAGTGAATGCCTTGTGACGGTCTCCAGTTGACGTTGGTGACAGTGGTGCAGCTGGTGGTGCAGCTGGTAGCTGGTAATGCAGGCTGTGGTGCAGGGGATGATGCAACTGGTGAGGTGGTTGGTGCATCTTTGAGTGGGTGGTTACTGGTTGCCTGATTCAGGCTGTGGTTTCTCAAGGGAGCGATGATAGGACTGGAGGAGTGGAGATTCGTTTGTGGCAGGAGGAGGTACACTCGGGGGCAGATTGATGTTCCACAACTCTTTATCCACCGGGTTCCTATGGCTCAGCATTGGCAGCAGCCGCCTGGTACCGGTAGACTGTGCCGCTTCACTTACTTGTCAAGCGGCACAGCCTACCCACACCGTATGCCACCGGTCTGGGTCGGTGGCTGGAAGGCGATGTGGGCCGCCTGTGACGTCAGCGCAGCGGTGAGGGCCGAGCCCGGAGGCATGGCTCGGGTCGGCGCGGCGCGGCGGCTGGGGAGGGCTGGGGAGTGAGGTGGGGTGGGAGCACGGACCATCACGCGGCTGAGCGAGTGTAGTTAGGTAACTTTCGCGTCTCAAGGGGCCAATTATTCTACCTAACAATTGTGCTAAAGCAGTTGTTAAAATGTCCTATCCCCAAGACAGCGCCTATCATCATACTTGTCATGCACATTACGACACACTTAAACGTGGCATTGGGACAGCCGATAGAATTTATATCACACGTGCATCGAGTTGCGGAGCTACATTGTTTTTAACAGATAAGTATTAAGGCCTTGATTGAGCTCATTGGTGTCTATTATTTCGCAAAGCAATCGTCCAGAGAGGTGGGAACTGGGGTTTTTGGATAGCGCGGCGTCCCAACTTTAAAGGGACCCTCCCACCTTAACATTAGTTTTGAGTTGAGATAGCCAAGTTTGCGGCCAGGCTCAGAAACCACCATTTATCCTGGTCGCAACCCCCGCAGCTTTATGGTGTTCAAGAAATTTCTTCCCTTTACTTGCAGGGTGGGACCAGCGTGGTCCCTATCTCTTAACCATTACGGGAATCTGATGACGTCATCAGGCTTTCGAACGTCCGTTAAATGTTTGACTAAAACGTTTTGTAGCACGCGGTGGTATATCCTGCTTTGCGCGCAACAAATGCCGCACTTTCAAATAAAGTCGCTAGGAACAGCGGAGATCCCAAAAAGTAAACAAAAGTAAAAGTCAAATATCTTGAAAACCGGTGAATATTTTTCGATGAAATTTGGTAGATATTCGTTTTTGCTCTTTCTGAACCGAGCGACATCACTTTCATGCCAATTCATTAACTTTTTTGAAGGTGGGAGGGTCCCTTTAAGCAACTTTTACTATTCCTCTAATGTGTGGTCGCAGCCACCAATAGCAAACCGTTCCATCTAGGAACGAAAAAGTCGCGCACCTGGGACGGTTCGAACCGGGTTTCTCCAACCGGTCACCCTACGACGCTAGCGTGTATCCACTGAGCTGCCGAAACCAGCGACCACCCGCCGCGGTCAAACGCGATCAAATGTCACAATGCTGTCATTGGCGGTCAGCGGGTGAAAGTCATTTTGTTTTGTGCAGATGAGAACCATTCTCCGTAGCTCAGTGGATGAACGCTCGAGTCGTGAATTGGCCGGTGGGAGAAGCCCGGTTCGAACCCTTCTGAGTGGCCGACTTTTTGGCTCCTAGTTGGAACGGTTTGCTATTGGGGGCTGCGACCACATACATTATTATTATTATTATTATATTAGGTATTAGAGCAACAGTAATAATCGCTTTAAATTGGGCGTTGGCTGCAGCACTGCTCATAACCCCCAGTTCCCACGTCTCTGGACGATTACCGTGCGAAACAATAGACACCAATCTGCTCAATCAAGGCCTTAATACTAATATGTTATACAAAATATAGCTCCGCACCTCGATGCACGAGTGACATAAGTTCTATCGGCTGTCCCATTGCCACGCTTAAGTGTGTCGTAATGTGCATGACAAGTATGATGATAGGCGCTGTCTTGGGGATAGCACATTTTAACAACTGCTTTAGCACAATTGTTAGGTAGAATAATTGGCGCCTTGAGAGTGAGACACGAAAGTTAACTACACTCGCTTAGCCGCGCGATGTCCGTGCTCCCACCCAACCTCACTCCCCAGCCCTCGCCAGCCGCCGCGCCGCGCCGACCCGAGCCATGCCTCCGGGCTCGGCCCTCACCGCTGCGCTGACGTCACAGGCGGCCCACATCACCTTCCAGCCACCGACCCAGACCGGTGTCATACGGGTGGGTAGGCTGTGCCGCTTGACAAGTAAGTGAAGCGGCACAGTCTACCGGTACCAGGCGGCTGCTGCCAATGCTGAGCCATAGGAACCCGGTGGATAAAGAGTTGTGGAACATCAATCTGCCCTCGAGTGTACTATAGAGGCAGTAGGCTGGATAGCAGAGATGAGAGGAGGATGGAGCTAGAGGAGAGAGAGAGAAAGAGAGAGAGAGAGAGAGAGAGAGAGAGAGAGAGAGAGAGAGAGGAAAGGGAAAGGAGAGAATGATAAGGAAAGCTAGAGGAATAATACAGGATGGGAAAGATAGGAAAGGAAGAAGGTAGAAAGAGAAACGGAGTGGACATTGAAGGAAAGCGACAGCCTGAGAAGAGGAAAATGGGGAAGAAGAGCAAGATGAACAGCGTGAAAGAAAAAGGAGATGTTACAGGAAGATTTATAGTGGACGAGAGACCACAGTAGTGTCCTTGGACCACATGGGGCCAGGTATGTAGTATGCTATTGTTTTGGGGAAGCGAGTGCAGTCATGCATGCAAGAGTTAGTGCTGCTACCTACGGGTCGGGCCCGGCGGGAGAGTCAGGTATTAGCTATCATATTTACCTCTGCAGGGATAGAAATCTTATGCCATAATAAAACAACGTTGGTTCGTGTTTGATGTGCTATAATGGTATGTGACTCGTGCTATGTGAGGATGGTAGATATTTTGTGAATTTGTGTCGTAAGAGAGAAGTCATGTTATGCGTTGTTATGTCCGCCTGCAAGTGCAGGCGGTGGTCGGTGGCCACGTGTAACATGTACGAGCTTAACTAACAAGTTCCAATTACTGAAGTTCATTTCATGCGGTATTAAAAGACACCACTGATGCAATCATCAGTTGTCTTTTGAATACAGGATTATGCTATATATGCACCTCTAGACAATAACTCATAAACTTCTGTGCACGACCACGGCTGAGGGCTTGGCACATCCTGGTTGACCTCACCGCAGCATCCGACTTGTCACAGTCTGCAGTCAGACAGCATCCTCATAGACGTCGCAAACGCTTTTGACACCTGATCTACCACCGTGCCAGGCTCAAGAGGCACCCTTGACCCTGCCAGGTGGCCCGGCAAAGGGTGCGGGTGAGGGTCCGGACGCCGCGACATCCACTGCACGCGGCCGTCCATCAGGAGGCGTCCTCCGTCAGGTGTCTTACAAGGAAGCGTTCTGTCACCACCTCAGTTTCCCGGCCCTGATCCGTGAGCAGGATGTTGTTAGACGAAGCGCTGTCGGGTCTCGTAGGTGCCGCAGCGTCAGTCACTGATTGGCTGATGATTTTGCACTAATGACCAAGATACTTCGCCGCTCGTTTTATTAACTTTTACATTCTATCGTTAAAGCCATGCACAGCTGTCAGAATCTCGCTGTGTGCGGATTCTCGCTTCGGTCAATGTCGAAGTGATCAATTTATCTCCGACACCTTAGCCGGATGCTGGTAAGCGGTTGACCGGTTTGTGCGCGTCCAAAGAGGCCTCCCTGGGATTCTCAGGGCCCTGACACAGCTACTACGGAGAACGTGTTAACCATTTCATTGCAAAGCTGGGTAGCAAGATGTTAGGAGATACTGCACCGCAATGCACTGTCGTGGTTGGATGATAGAGGAATGTCAAGTACCTCACTGCCGGACGTTTGGTCATTAACTTGATGGATTAAGAATAAAGAGTGAAGGAGGCAAGGATAGAGAGAGGGGGGAGTGGGGAGAGAGAGAGAGAGAGAGAGAGAGAGAGAGAGAGAGAGAGAGAGAGAGAGAGAGAAAGAGAGAAAGAGAGAGAGAGAGAAAGAGAGAGAGAGAGAGAGAGAGAGAGAGAGAGAGAGAGAGAGAGAGAGAGAGAGAGAGAGAGAGAGAGAGAGAGAGAGAGAGAGAGAGAGAGGAGGGGGAAAATGTGGGAGCTCGAGAGGGACTTGGCATATTGTTCGATTTTTACAGGCGTTTCCGCGAAGAGCGTCTAATTAAGATGACCTTATATCGTTGTTTTGCTGTGGGATCAAAACAACTGTTAATTTTTTTTTTAATAGCGAGACAATTGCCCCTTCCCTGGCCTCTTTGTCATTTGGCCATGAATTTCATTTTTTGGTTAATGCAGCAGAGCCCATGTGAGCTGTTCCCTTATTACCGTGACCAGAACATTGTGTGAGCGGAAGTCTATCCGTGTTATCAGATGCTTGGGTGTGTTGCTAGGGACATTTGCGATCGCATTATTCGACCTTCCTTGAATGCAAGGAATTCTGGAGGCCAAATTGTCCATCGATCTTTGACAGCGTGAAAAATACACCAAGAGATTGTTTGCGAGATTTGCATAAAGTTGTCGCTTGTAATGCGGTCGGTAGTTGTGGGAGCATTCTTTTCCCAAGATGCAATAGATAACCCTGAAGAAACCATTTCGGTACAATGTTTTCAGGCTTATAAATCCGACAATCAACTTGTGTTGCACGTTTTCGGACCATTTGATACCCAGCTGGCTGGAAGTCATTTCTTGGAAGAACCGGGGACATCGTCCTCGCTGCATCTCTTCATCTCTGTATTTACCGACGACCAAGTCTCAGACTCTGGCGTGTAATTGGCAAGAGACGGCCAAGACTGTATGGTAAAGAATCTCTAGGGACAGGCGCGGGAGCTAATGATAAGCTCGGCCTGACTACATCCGGGAGATTAGCGCCCCTGGTGACGTCACTGTGATGTCATAATGGGTCTCGGTGGCAGGCGGAGGGTTAGGGTATTGTGCAGCGTTCCTCGTACTTACCCGCCCTCCCTCAGCATAGCGGATTCTAGCGGTGCTGCAGAGGTCTTTCAACTAGAGGAGCTGATATAGCATCAGCACGTGTCAGTGTAGTCATCATTGCGTACATTTATGGCTGTAATGGCGAGATTATGTGAAGAAACGCGCATTTTATTTGACGCTTGCAGGTGCTTGCGGGTTCATTCATGGAGCAATGTCTGAGTAATGTGACGCAAGTATTTTTGGTGTCGATGTGAGCTGACGCCTTGCGATAGGGGGAGGCAGGGAGGATGAGAGGGAGGATTATGAGTTCTAGCTGTGCGAGATGCTGCAAGGCTGGCCACAAATCCACCTATGTCGCCTGCTGGCTGCATCGCTCTTGGAACCAATAGTCATTATTGATTTTAATCCGATGTGTGGATACCGGTGGCATACTTTTGATGTAATTGGGTAAGCGAGCACATCAAATAAAAAAAAAAAACTGGACATTTTCTGTGGTTTTGGATTAGGTATTTTGAAAGCAAAGGGTGCCTATTGGGGCATCAAATCCAACTACCTGGGAGACTGGGGAGTGAAATTGAAATAACAAAATAATAACAGTAAAAAAATAACAGTGAAATTGTTAGGCATTAGGTAAGGTAATGAAACATGACACTTTGCATAATTGATTTAAATGAGTTGGTATTACCTATTACGATCATGACATGAATAGAAAATATGACCCATGTGACGGTTGAAAAACCTTAAAGGGAGATAATGACCTTTTCCCACAAAATCTGAGTTAGAACCATTTTCTGACAAAACACAACAAGTTATGATGTAAATTAAAACCATTTTGCTCAATTCGGTACCTTGCCGCAAATATCTCAACTTGAAGTCACGTTAGCGGGGAGCGCTGAAAATGACCGTTGAATAAGTACTTACATCACTTTTTGGTACTTGCATGTAATTTTGTAAAATGAGCGTATTCCTTACATTTGATCTTCATCACATCTAGTTAGTTAATGGTCGTCTATAGTGCCTTCAAAAGATATTCATGGTTTGGGGTGGTTCATGTCTAAATTTACGCAACTTTTTTTCCTGTTCATCATCTGACGCCATATGCTGCTATTTTAGTAGCAACGACTCAATTTTGAATCGGTCCCGCCGACTGCACAATAAAAGAAGATAGATACAACACTTTTGCGGCATCACTGAAAAACTTATGCAGTACTGTTATCAAAATTCTCATAACACCGTTCGACAAACCTGAAGTCTTTTTGAAATAAATATGCTTGTATTTTTCGCTTCAGGCTCTGACGCCAAAATAATGAATTTCGTAGTCGCAATCGCAAGATTTAGCTGCGTTTCTGGCGCATGCCGTTCATTTGTGGCGCAAAATAATACTTGGAAACAAAGAAGAGTAGGCACTATGTACCCCCGAATTAGAATCTAATTAATTCTAAACCGAATTAACTCTAATTCAAATTAGAATCCTTACAACGAAGCAACGACAAGGCGATAACATAAACAAAAGCCCAAGCGTCGCTGTTTGAAACAAAAGCGCCATATACTGCGACTTTTTTATAGAGGACAACGCATTTCGGTGGGTGTTACAAGTACTGCAAGTGCCGCTTCTTTTTTGCAAAAATAAAAACCTTTTTCACATACGAAAATGTGCTAGGAAATTTTCATATTTTATAGAAACTACAGTAGAAATAGTATAGATGTCGAGTAATTTTTATTTAAGAAAAGGGAAAGTTCATTATCTCCCTTTAAGAATACATGAAAAATCATTCCGCTGGCGATTGTAACATCGAATCCGCTGTCAATCGTCTGATTTAAATCATACTGATTAAGAAAATCTCATGCATTTCCGTTTCGGATACCGTGTGTTGTTTGCCTATCACAAATACGCTGACACAATGAGTTATAATACCCAATTAACACGATATTTTCCCATTGAATCATGTCCACACAGCTTCAGATGACCCAGCTATGCCACCTTGCGCCACAGAAGCCATAACTCGCCACGATAATCCAACTCAAACACGAGACAGCATCACCGTTCTGGAGATTACGACTGTAAGATATCGGCCGTGTATCTACGTTGTGGTCGTACTCTTGGGTGAACTCTCACAATCCGCTTAACTTGCTGCATGGACCGCTTATCATACTGTTCTTGCAACATTTGTATTTTGTGTATTTACAGGAGCTTGACAAACCCTCTGAAAATGATGCTACGGGATCATTGGATTTATATTTGTAGCGTTCCTTCTATGTATGTAACTTCTTATCCAAACGTCTATCAAATTACGAAAAAGGGTTGATAGCTATCACGACACCTTGTCATGGCAGAGCTCTGTGGCATCGACATACCACCAGCAGATCAAACTTTTGTCCATTCCTTACAAGGGCTGTTGTCAGCGCTCCGTCTCTGCCGCAGACAGGGTGTTAGGAACACGTCAACGTTGAAAGGACCTCTTCATCTACCTACGACCATCGTTCGTTTCACTTTACTACAACTTGAAGTCTTATCGGGCTCCCGTCAAGACACGAAGACCGGGACACTTTCGATTTCATCTAGCCGTCCCCGCTTCTCCGGTCGATTCGGCACTTTATTCGGGCGTTCTCGATGCAGGTCTGACGTGCAGACACCTCGCCCCACTGACCCGCTCTTGAGGACCTTGTGCCACCGATGATCATGCATATAAACATGATGGCGAGGCAGCTATGGTCTGCACAGAAGCCCTTTAGGGTTGAGCTCGTGCGTATCTCAGCGAGACGCATTTGCATGGGATTTGACGATTGCGCAACGTAGGATTCTGGAGTGAACGATGAGGCGCTTAGACCAAGCAATGGGATTTCGTTTTTCCTTGTCGTGTTTTATGATTAGATGGTAGAGCGCTGGATCCATTGAGTTTTATTCACTGAGACCATGAATTCCCAGTGGTGGCAAGAGCCTGCGCCTGAGCTCGCGCCCGATATTTGAAGCCCCTGATGGTGGGAGTGGGACGGACCGTGTCCGGCTTTGATGTGCAAACTCGCATAATTTGGCTTATGGATTTCCACCAATGCTTCGATTCATTGATCGGACGGTGGGATCCAGGGCCTCGTCTAAGGAATTTTCACTGGGGGGGCAGAGACTGAAGGACCCAAACCTAGGGTACCCCCAAATCCTGTTTTCTCAACGGATTTAGGCCACTTATTTTTCGTCACACCTGAGACCATGATTTTTTTAAACAAAAAACAAAAAAAGGCAATGCGAGCCATGCTCGTATAGGGGGGAGGGTCGAACGGACCCCTCGGTTTTTCAAGAATAGCTCACGTAAAAGCGGCTGACCGCGACGAAACTTTCAGTACCCTCGCGTTAGTCAATTTCACACCTACTCTGAAAATGTCATGACCCTGACCGTAATGACCTTTGACCTGTGACCTACTTTTCGAGACCATATTTGACCGGAATCGCGATTTGGCGTATGTCGGCTCGCATTAGCCGCGCGTTTACAGTCTTTTCGTGGTTTCAAGCGTTCAAACATGGAATATGATATTGCTCCCATGCATTAGGGTGGGCGTCAAGGTCACCGGGAGGTCTGGTCAGGTCATTGACCTTTGATGACTTCGGTTCACTTTTTCGAGGTTTACATGATTCTAGGCCAGTTTTTGGAGCTGAATTCGAATTTAGCAACCATTTGAACATTTACGAAGTAGTTTTGGTGCCTTCGTAACATGTTTTGAAGCTGTCAGAGCCAGAGGCGGTTGCCACCTACTACGAATACCCGGCAAAACCCTTACTGGTTGACCTGACCTGACCTGACCCGACCTGGCCTAAATGCATGAAGACATTATCTATGATCATAACTGACATGATATTCGTGATCAGCACCCCGACAAAAAATAACAGCCACCCTTTACGACGTTGGAATAAGTCCCGCGAGTTTCCCGACTTTTGGGTCATTGACCTGACCTGGAAGGTCAACCGATGACTTACGACCTTAAAATGAGGTATCATCGGCTTCCTCTCGTGACGGGCAGCACGGTGGTTTTCTCCGCGAAGCTCTAGCTCGATCAGGGGCCAAACGGCAAGGGGCAAGGTCCAACGCCCCCCCCCCCTCCCTCCCTATACGTTCGCGGCTGGAAAAACACCAATACGGGCGAGAGTTAAGATTAATGTGTTACCCCCTCACATTGTCCCACCAGACAGTGATAAGCATACTTATCCATGTTGGGCGTTTGATTGAGTGGGGGGGGGGGGCGCAAACACGAGTTGGGTCACTGGTCAGCTGCCAATTGACAATTTGCTACTTGAATCACAGTAGCAAAATCACAGAATCACAGTAGGTACTCAGCTCTATAGATCATAAAACTCTGGCTTTTCCCGTAGTCATGGAGTAGGTATGAACAGTTTTTGAACAAATAATGTTTCTCGTTAAATCCATGTAAGACTCCTAACAAAAACGTATTGCAGGGAAGGTAATTTTGTGAGAAGTTCACGTTTTGACTGGGGGGGCAAATGTTGGCCACTGGGGGGGCAATCCGCTCGACTGGGGAGGCAATTGCCCCCCCAGTTAACATGTTAGACGAGGCCCTGGTGGGATCACGACCTGTGCAAGAAGCTCTACTTAGCATGAAGTACACTGCAAGTTCCGGCAATCTGTCCCGTAATCCTACCCGCTATCTGTAATAAAACGATAAGAAGCAGTGATAATGAAACACGAGCTGCTTTATGGGTAAAAAGTGGGCTTATCAGATCCATTATAAAATGAACTCTCACACTCTGAATCCGAGTAGACAGCGTGCTGGTGCCAATCATTCGATGCTGTTGTTTTTGCTGCTGGCGTGACATGCCTGCGCTCGCGCCCAAGTGCCTGTTCGCTCGCCTGTTTTTGTTGTTCGCGCACCGGAACAGCGGACTGCTGATTGGTTTTGACACGGCTAGTCTTCGGCATGTCCAGTCACGTGACTTATGACACAATACACGCGACATGTCACGTGGGAGAAAAATAGTGTTTGATATAACTAGTTTGGAGATGTTACAAACAAGGATTGGACATGTTTGCTTGCTGCGTTAACCAGTTTAGGCTCTATGTTTCTAAAATTGACAGCGTAAAAATTGATAGTCTTGCATACGTGAATTATGAGCGCAAAGATTAAGTGTAGCTCATTGCGTATTTCTCCGCAAATGACGCATTGATGCGTTAGCTATGACCCAGTCATGCAAAATGTTGCGAATTCGACAACCCGAGTTTACTCCGTGGTGTGCGTGAAAGCATGTATAGGTGGCTGTTTGCTGCGCAAAAACGCATGCTAGAGATAGCTGAGCTTCGGTTCGCTGGCGGAGCGTTAGCAAGTAAAGATTTACTTTGAACTCAATAACAAAACAACAAGCTTTGCTTTGTGGAATGCTGTGTGCAAAGACAGCTGTTGGTTTCTTCCCAATGCCGCAAAATGGCTGATCATGGATTGTATTTCATACACTTTTAGGGGACGGTCATAAGCCGAAGCGCTGATTGAATCAGAGCGATAATTTCGATTATTGTGCAAAACATGGCCGAATCAAAACTAAGCCTGTTCGTGGACCTAATTAGATCCGAAATGAAAGTGAAACTGAAATGAAACGTAGTCAGTCAACGACACTCAAAAGCTTCGTCTGACAGAATGAATCTCAGACTGACACTCTGATTAAAGCTATGACTGAGACTCCGACTTGAGCTGAGTCTCTGCCGCATTCGGAAGCGTGCCTCCCTTCAGCACCCGTCTTGGCGACGCACGTTTTTCTCACAGTTTTTACGAACACCCATACAAGCGGCTTGTGGATACGGCAGAAGAGGTTCGTCTTTATGACTACAGTTCAAGAGAAGGTGAATAATGTTTGGTGAAATGGGTTTTACCTTGAGACGTGGAAGAGCCGGTAGCAAGGAATGACATTTAACTGAACTATTTAGCTTCCTTATTTGAAATTTTTACTCTCCACTAGTGGGTGCCTGTTTCTGAATATCGTGCTCCGTCTTTAAAATCATGTCAAATGACGGCAAGCCTTTGGCTAGTTCAGATTTCATGAACATTTTTATGTAGCAACTTGCAGTAATTCAAACGGATGTCATTAAATAGTTATTGGTGTGGCGCGTATGCAAAAGGCCTATACTTCAATTCTTCACTGTTTTGTATCATGATATTAGGCATGGCATGACACATAACAAGGATATCATCGCAACTGAACAGCTAGATAGATAATTTTGCTTGAGACGCAACTTGCTTGTCGAATTAACTCCATGAGGATAATTCATTTCCCTTCTCGTTACCCCGACTCGTTCCCTCTTCGGTCATTCTGCGTGCACTCGCCTGGTTCGGGCGCGTCGGCGATCCTCCTCTCGTCGCTGTCGACGAACTTCTCCGACACTGACGATCTCCGACGGCACCGACGACGCTCCTCGACGGCACCCCGCAGTCGAGTGGACGCCACCGACGCGTCGACCGCCAACAAAAACGAAAGTCGAGCCGCGCGCGTCCTTCACTCGCATGTCCACCGTAGGGTGGAGGAGGGGGATGAGATGCGGCCGGTGATTGGCTCTCCGGGAAGATGCGCCGCCCAATAGGGTATGAGGGGGAGGGGGCGGTATCCCCGCAGACACCAGTGCGCTGAATCTGTCAGCTCGGTTGGTCTTCTAGTTGTTGAAGCGGAGACGACGTCAAGGTTTTCGGGGAAGATCGTCGGGAGTGGGGTGGGGATGACTAACGGGAAGCTGTTTGCTGAGAGAGGTGGTCAGGATATTGTATACTGGAAGAAACGAAGGTGACTAAAGGGGTCTTGAACTGCATAGCATTGCGGGTCTATGCTGCTTCCCCCAGCAATTCCCCCATGGGAATTGCTTCATACGCGATGAGCTTGCCTTTCCATACAGATGCATAGCGTGGGCTAAGCTCTAGTTGCAAAGGTAAGGCCGTAAGGGCTTTTGCTACATTTCTATTTTCTATGATAGTTGGGGTTTGCCTTATAACCGCTAAAGTGAGCTTTTTACGATTGGGGTGGGGGCTGCTTTAACTGAATAATTAGATACTGCACGAGGCAATTATGTAGTACCTATTGAAGATGTAGTCAAACCAGCAGATGATATCTTGGCCCGAATCACTCGGTGTTTTACCTCATGCGCCCAGCACTCGAAGTGACACGCCATCGATAATAAGAGGGACTATGATCTAACTGGCGCACTATCGAGCGTGAATATTTCCGTGGGGAGCATTCATTCTGGCCAGGGTTCATTATGTCCAGGGTACGATATGCCCAGTGTCGAAATGGCCAGTGCCTTGAATGGGCCAGATTTCATAATGTCCAGGGATTGCATGGTCCAAATGCGGCCAACTGGCTGCAGATAGGGTATATTCAAAGAGGCCAGGGTTCATAATGTCCAGGGCACGATGTGTCCAGTGTTCGAAATGGCCAGGGTTCATAATGTCCAGGACACGATGTGTCCAGTGTTCGAAATGGCCAGGGTTCATAATGTCCAGGGCACGATATGTCCAGTGTTCAAAATGGCCAGTGCCTTGAATGGGCCAGAGTGCATAATGTCCAGGGATTACATAGTCACTGATAGTGACGTCATTATGTAAAAAACACGGAACCAGCTCAATGCGAAGCAGTGCAGTGCCGAAGGCAATGCCTTAGGAGAGATTACAGGCAATAGTAAATCAAATATTCTTAGGTTAAGTGGTTATGTATCTGGCTTCAGGCCGAAGGCCTGAAGCCTGATGCATAACCACTTAACCTAAAAATATTTGATTTACTATTGCTTGCAATCTATTCATGCGAGAAACTATTTCCTTATCTCCGGTAGGCAAACATCATTACCTTAGGTTAGGTTAGGTTAGGTTAGGTTAGGTTAGGTTAGGTTAGGTTAGGTTAGGTTAGGTTAGGTTAGGTTAGGTTAGGTTAGGTTAGGTTAGGCTAGGTTAGGTTAGGTTAGGTTAGGTTAGGTTAGGTTAGGTTTGATTGGGTTGGGTTGGGTTGACTATGTAATCACTGGACACTATGAACTCTGGCCCATTCAAGGCACTGGCCATTTTGAACACTGGACACATCGTGCCCTGGACATTATGAACCCTGGCCATTTCGAACACTGGACACATCGTACCCTGGACATTATGAACCCTGGCCATTTCGAACACTGGACACATCGTGCCCTGGACATTATGAACCCTGGCCTCTTTGAATTTACCCTATCTGCAGCCAGTTGGCCACATTTGGACCATGTAATCCCTGGACAATGTGAACACGGGCCAATTCAAGGCACTGGCCATTTCGAGCACTGGACACATTGTGCCCTGGACATTATGAACCCTGGCCTAAATAATACGCACCCCACATTTCCGTAGTGCCTACACTACAGAAAAAACGCATTAAAAGTAGATGCGTGCAGAACAATCGGATGCGCGTTTCTCGTGCCCCTGACATTCCGATTGAATAGCTCCCCGTATTTCCTTTTTTGTTTTAGTTTTAGTTTTTTTTTTATAACATTTGGCAACGGTAGACTGCCAAATAATTTTGCTAAACTAGCCATGACCTGTTTGCTAGTTATTTTATATGACAACAAGAGGCTAGTTATCAATAGTGATAACTTCATCATATGTTACTCCTCACCGATGCTCACTACGCAGCTTGGTGACAGCAGAAATCATTGGAAAGGTCTTCTGGCTCGAGCCCATTGTCTATGGAATTATCATGCTTTAGCCGCCATTGGAATGCCAAGAATGTATGCTCCGTACGCATGCAGGACACTAAGCATTATTGGAACAATAAGTACTTGTCTGCATGGTCACTGTTTCAGTTTCGATCGATCAAAAGGTGATCTGTCTTAGCTGAACCGTTTATGCGTTGTTCTACAGTTACGGGTTTGTCCACTGAGTTACGCAATGTCTGCTTCGTGCTGGGACTTGGGAGGTCTCTTGTGTTTCGTAGGGAATTGTAGGAAATGTAATTTCAGTTAGGCATGAGTGTGATTTATAAGTTCCTTTGTGTTAGACAGTGGCCCTGTAGCACAGTTTTCTCGCTGTCCCCTGCAGCTTCCATAGATACTGCGCCGCCTAGCACACTCCAACGGGCAAACAGACGGACTCGTTTCATGGTCAGACGGGCAAACGAATGTAACCGAAGGTTTGTTGTCAATAGTTAACCCGCGCACCGACGGGGATCTGCGCCAACTTCGCACCGACGGGGGGGGGGGGCGGATGACCGCCCCCACTGAGATCTCGAGAACGAAGCAAGATAGCGACAAGCGGTAAACGGCATCGGATATGCACGGACAAGGTCTACAATTTTTACAAAGGTCATTTTCAGGTCAGGTCAAAGATGACGTCACAGGGGTCGAAAAAGTCAAAATGGCGGCGCTAGATATGGAGAGAGTTTTTCTCGAATAACTTTCGAACTAGACAAGATAGGAACAAACTAAGGGCATCATCGTGATTCTCTTGTCAATCCGCATCGAATGATATATATGTTGACCTCGAAAGGTCAAGGTCAAAGGTTGACCTCAGGTCACGTGACCTCGAAGTCATCATGTATATCATTCGATGCGTCTTGACGAGCTGAACACAATGAGACCATCCGCGCGGCTGTATCTTGTTCCTGTACGGAGTTATTGGCAAAAAACCTTTGGTGACCTTTGATGACGTCACATGACCTTACAGCTGCCCAACAGCAAAACAGACCTCAAGGTAGTGAAGGTTGATCGTATGTGAAGTCATGTATGGTATATGGAGCCATTCCGACCCGTTTTAGTGGTAAAAACAGGGAGTTGATTCCCCCCCCCCCCCCCATTGACTTATAATGGGGAGGTCGCGAAATTGACCTGACCTTAGGTCACCGATATCAAAATTCCGAGATATAAAAATTGTAGCTACTAATGACCTAATAACATCCTGCGACTTTCAAAGGCCTCCGACATCTACTGTAGCTCTGGCACGGTGACAAAGTTGCAAAAAAAGTGACTTGAGGTTGGGTCATTCAAAGTGACCTGGTGACCTGACCTTATAAGTTAGGAGGTTCAAACTTGCACAGCATGTGTAAAATTGATGAGAAAATAGTCGTACCAAATTTCGCGGCGCTACGCGCCGCGGTTTTCCCGCTATCCGCGAAAAACCTCAGGGGGGGGGGGGCGGATATCCGCCCCCCGTCGGTGCGCGGGTTAAAACACTATTCTTTAGAATTGTGTTTTCTATTGAAAAACAAATCTGAGCTCCCTGACAATTTGGCAAAAGTTGCCTGAGATATGACTAGACCCGTACCTCTCGGTGTTCAAAAGTGATAAGATGCGTTCTCAGAGATATCGGTGTTGCTGTCGGTTTTGATTTTGATATTTTCGGCAGTACAGTTTATTGATACTTGCGGTTGATCGTAAAAGTGAGACTCAACAGATATGTCATGGTAGGTTTTATTTTGCGTATTTAAAAGGTGTTTCTATTACAGCTTAAAACACCGATTTTATCATGCATGCTACGGCCGTGCCACTTGATCAATCGTAAACAAAAGAAGCTGAGGTCTTTTAAATCAAAACAGGCTGGATTACTGAATAATGGTTTTCATTCAATAAGTTTTTGCTGAGTGATATTTTTAGCAGTTCTTTGTAATGCAATGGTATATTGTTGGGAAAAATTATATAATTGATAACATCAGCTGCATCACGTGCGGTGTGGGATTGCGATCGTGACTCATTCTTACTTGATGTGCTATAAACCAGCTGTGAAAAAACTTTTACGATTGCCTATATAGCTTTGATACCGTTCCCGATAGGACAATGTATCCATCAAGGCATTTATCTCAAAATCTGAATTCTCTATAAATGACATTTAGCTATGCTTAGCAACCAAATATTCCCTTTACAGCAGAAAAATAGGTGATGACATGAGCACGGACATAAATTTTACAAACATTCTGGTCACCATCAATGATATATGGCGCCAAAAACTTGGTACCACTAAGTTGTTATTAGCCGTTTTCACGACGGCCATCTGGTACACATTTGGTGCACATCTGGTGCAGATCAGGTGCAGATTTGGTCAAATCAGGTTCAGTGTGTCTCTTAGTAGCTATCAGCTAGTGTTACACTGATTGCTTATATGCCTGCTTTGTCGTATTATCAGAGAGCATCATCGATTAAAACTCTGAAATAAGTTCATAAAATGAAGATATTTGCTGTAAAAGAGATAAGGTGCAGATTTGGTCAAATCAGGTGCACTCGCCGGATAGCCCGTCGTGAAAACGGCTATTAGTGGTATGTTGATATCAAAAGCAAATTGCTGGAACATGGGATATTTTCTTGGGATGATGCAGCAGCAATCATTCCATCATTATGGAATGATTGGCACGAGCTATACGATAAAACGCACACATTTTTATTTTCGCGCTGCTCATGGTGAAAAACGACCCTATTGTGAAAATTTGTTACTTGATGATGATGATGATGTTCCTCCCGGCCCCAGCTATTGCCGGGGCGTAGCCGATCGGCTCTGGAATGAGCGAAAGCCGGCGGCAAAGGCCGCCACCACGTCGTCCCGTCGTAGGTCAGGTGGTCGACCGTGCATGTTTCCCAGCGCGTGGAGGCGCGTGCCGCACAGGCACGGGCAGCGAAGCAGCACGTGTCGCGGCGTATCCGCCTCCTCGCCGCACACCAGGCATCGAGCCGCTGGGCACTCGGTGTCGGTGCAGCCCTGACAGGTGTCAGTTGGGCGGCGTCCGATGCGGTGCAGGTACTGGGCCGACTGGCTCCAGTGTCCCGCCCGCAGCTGATGTGTGTCAACCGCGGCCATCCGGTTGTCACCGCTGACCGGTCCCGGTAGATGTTCTTCACCGAATATTTCCTTGTACCAGCCGTCTGGCCATGCACGTTGCCACTGGCGCCGGGCAGACCTGGCGGCGGCGCGGGTGGCGCTCCTGGTGTCAATAGGGGCATTTGACTGGTCCATGCCTGCGGCCTCCTTTGCGATTGCATCGGCGCGCTCGTTGCCGGCCAGGCCACAGTGGGCGGGCACCCACTGGAGGTGCACCGGTCGACCGCGCTCCACCAGTAGCAGCAGCTGCTGCCAGATGGTGGCTCCCAGCTGGGTAGTCTGGGCTGCGGGACCGCTCTCCAGTGTCATCAGCGCCGCACGGGAGTCTAGGCAGGCTATGATTGGGTCGTCACCGCCGGCGGGGGCGGCGTCCTCTTGCTCGATCTCCACGATCTTTGCGAGCGCGTCTCGGAGTGCAACCAGCTCCGCTCTTGTGCTCGAACAGTAGACGCCTGCTGGGGTTCTGACCTCTTCCGTGTTGCCGTTCGGGAGGGTGATGTGGGCGCCTCCTCCGCCCGATGTCACTCCTCCTGTCGCTGATCCGTCCGACCATATCCAGATCGCGCGCTCCGCCCCCGGGAGCTTCTCTAGTATGTCCTCTGCCGCGGTTCTCCGGGACTCATCTGATCTGCCTCTTGCGCATGCGGGTCCAGCGGTGGGGGCGATGGAGACTCCTTCCGTAGGAGTCCACGGAGGGAGAGTTGCCGCAAGGCTGGGCTCGACTGGAACATCCAGCGCTCCCAGGTCGCGTAGGGTGTTGCGCCCCAGCTCGCGCCAGCCGCGAACGGCGGAGAGGCGGGAGTGCTGTGTCGCGGTGGCCACGGCTCTCAGTGGGTCGTCTGGAGGCAGCGAGGCTGCTCTCATCACCATTCTCGTGGCTAGAGTGGTGCGTCGCATCTCTGCCGTGGCCATGCCGGCCTCCGCCATCAGGCCGTGCGTCGGCGTCGACATGGGACAGCCGGTGACTGCCCTGGCCGCCGCGCGCAGTTCCCGATCGACCAGCTCCACGTGGGACGGGGAGGCCGCCGGCAGCCAGGCTGCTGCAGCGTACTCTAACGCGCCGCGAACATAGCCGTTGGCTACTGTGCGCAGGTGATGCTCTCGTAGTCCCCATGAGTGGCCGGTGAGCTTCCTCAACTGTGCTGTGCGTGGGCGGACCTTGCGGCGCAGGCTGGCGCAGTGCTCGCCGAAGTGGAGGAGGCGGTCTAGCGTCACTCCCAGCAGCTTGACATGAGATGTTGCGGTGACGTCCGATCCTGCGACCTTGAGCGTGACATTCTTGGCGTCAGGGGCCCACTGAGACAGAACCAGGATTTGGGTTTTGTGGCCGGCGATGTTCATCTTGTTCTTGGTCGCCCATCTCGCCATCATGTCTGCCGATTGCTGTGCTCGGGACAGAGCCATCTGGATGTTCGGGCCGGCGCTCACTGTGGCGGTGTCGTCTGCGTACATGTAGCAGTCCGTGCGGGGCACCTTGCGCAGCTCCTCGATGAGGTCGGCGGCCCAGAGCGTGTATAGGGTCGGCGCGAGCACGGATCCCTGCGGCAGGCCGGCTCTGAAGGGCCTGTCCCGGCTGCGAACGCCGTTTACCTCCACGCAGGCTCGGCGATCCCTGAGCAGCTGGAAGATCCAGGTGACGTTACTTCGTTACTTAATTTGTTACTTCGAAATGGCTTCCAACCGGTGTAATACGGTGGAAGAAATTGGATAAAAAAATGCAATGTGAGATAGACAGATGAGACAGATAAAGCTTTAAATTACTGTCGTTATCCATTGATTCCTTTATCTTTGTATAACCAACACAGTCCGTGTCTCCTCTGAAATGATCAAGTTTTGCTATCATATATACCTAATCGCTTAGAGAAGTGATGACTGATGGCAGCCAACTTTTTTCTCTAAAAAATGTCACATCATTGGAAACCCCATCGGTAGCTTACTGATTACGTGAGCCCGCTCTGTGATAGTCATCGATATGAAAGGATAGGTAAAAGGGATGCCATAGGTATGAACGTATGCTTATGATGCGATCATTTATGACTTCAGATGGGTGAAATCGGCTTGCTGGCTCACCGGTGTGTCACGGCGTCTGAAAACCATCAAAGGGGACTCGAGTCGCGTATTCAAATCACAAATGTCATTGTTAGTTCATACCTATGACACGATATTTTCGGAATATCCAATTGTGCAGTTATTTTGAGCTGATCAATATACTTTTGATTTATTCTGCTACAAAATCAAATTCATCCGGAGGATATATATGTAAGTTATCTTAAGAGTGCTAGACTTGCTATCAAAATGATTACCGTCGGACATCGTTCCTGCATTAAACTTTTTTCTATTTCACCCGCGTGACTCTTTTTCCATTTGCGATTTATGAGAAACTCGGGCTGTTAACTATTTCTTTAAAGTGCTTCTAGATGAAACCGTCACTTTCAAAGCCGAAACTATGGTGAAGCCGCCTGGTTTGTCCAATTTTTATGACATTAGTTTTATCTCATTTTCCTAGAGACGCGATGCTAACTGAAAATGATTTGCCACTCTTCTAACACTGTATTTTGCTATTTTGTTGTACAGTTGTAGATTGCTTGACCGTCAATGCATTTAACGGCTGACCTTCGTAAATAATATATGATGAGGAAAAATCATCTTTTGGTGCTATTGATAAGGCATTACTTTAATCTGGCACGGAGCAGCTTTGATTGTTCCACTCCGCTTTTATCCTTATTTACTTGCGGGATCTTCTGAGTCTGCTGTTTACCACAAAGTAGTCTGCAATCGGGGCAGATCCCGTCTAATAAAACCACGTGATCCCACATGACAAGCCAAGGCGAACCGAATCGAGTCATTTGAACCTCATCTCCAGTCACAAATTGGTGTGTTTTTATCTTCGGGAAAGTGAAGCTGGTATTACAAATCTGGTTGGGTCTTTTTTTCTTCAGAAAGTCCTTTACTTTCTTCAGGGTGCATTGAATCACACAGCTGTTGGTAACTCATTGTTGATCTGGGAATGGTGACGGACATTTTTTTTTCTGCGATCGGAGGTGATATCACGTGCCCGTTCCTGTAGAGATGTTGCAACTCATGATGTAATTGTATCCTTCGTGGAGCTGTAAAGCTGAAAAAATGCCGAGTATAATGTCAAATGTAAATTACTCAATTAAATCGAGTTAGCTGACAGGAAGTGGATGAGTTATCAATAATTTATGGAATGCGGTTGTAGGTAGCACAAAGCACTGCAGGCTAGTACACGCTTGGTAGGTGCCAATGAGCCAAAGGTCATTTTCGTTTCGGAGGTATAACCAGTGTGTAGCACCAAGTGTAGAAGGAAACAATGTAGAAGTCTCCGGTTACATAGCAAATCTGGTAAGTGGCATGCACAAAGCAAGGCCCTATATACTATATACTATATACAAGGCCCTATAGGCACAAAGTGGGTCGATTTAATTGATCAATGATCATGTTATGTCACTGGCTAAATGATTGCTCTCATCCCTACTGGCTGCGGAGGAGTGATGGTTTGAATTGTTAATGAGTTTTATCTATGTATGAGTTTAATGAATTCAATGGAAATGAAGTTGAGTTGTACATCTGCTTATTTCTTAGAAGAGAACTTGCATGTTGATCAGCACATACTATTTATCATCTGCCTAATGAATCCGCTTTGAACAGCGCACGCAGATTTTCAACAAAATTGATACCATGAGGCGCATGTGTGGTTTGCGTTACCCACTTCATCAAACTGTCAGAACTACAGGTTCTACCACAAAATATTGGCATTGACGCAATGTTTTACAACATTGACACGCATTCCAAACAAGTTGTTTGAGTAACGATTTAGCGATATCTATCGTAGAGGTGCCAAGAAAAATACATTAATACTTAGGTGTTGAGTGTGTTCACTGGAATTCTGCGAATGTCTATGGATTTCACAAACCACTCATGCTTGGGTCATGGAGACTGTGAGACAAACCTATTTCAAAACGCATATGACAAACCTGTCTATTGAGCATAAGTCAAAACAGAGGTTTCGAGTCGACTATGCCTGTGTGCAAAAAAAGTGCGACACCTTTAGTAGAATGAATGATTTGAGCTCACACCATTATACTCTAAGGGCATATTATGTTGATTTATTCTCTTTTTGTTAAATGTTTATTGTGCCTAATCACTTGGTGTTGCTCACAGCAGACATTTCCTAAAGGAACCTTGTCAGTTGCCATCCCTGCCTCGCTCATTAAAAAATGGCATGATGCCACTGAACTGAATGCACCTGAGCATTGCTCAAGAGTTACGCCGCTAACTGGACTATAATCGATTTCACGGTCATCCCCATTTGCCCGTGTTAGTGACCGCATCGCCTGCCCCAAACTGTTCCCTGATTACGCGATTCTGGTCATCCCATTAATGGCACGAGTCTTGCTAGTTCAGTAGTCGCTTTTCGCAATACTTAACAGCCCAGTTAACCGAACGGGATGCTTATTCATCAAGTGCACGTCACTCAGCTCTTACAAACATAAATCACAGCAACCTTGCAGGCCGTGAAATGGACAACTCATTACCAGGATAAACCATGGATTAAGTTCGGCACCTTACATAAGTGATTGACAATAGAATCAAACGCTGGATGCGGGTGGAATAGGAGATAACCGGGGTTTCGCAAACTGCGGCTCGTTTATGTGTTAGTGAGGCCACATGTCACAGGTGGTTGCTGAAATTTATAGTTTATAGATTTTAAAGATAAGTCTCAACTCAGGGCAAGGACATCTCAGCTCAATCTACTTGCGTTATTAGCTGTAATTAAAGGAAATTAATTTGAAATGTACATCAATGCGAGGGCTGATTAATTCACGTCCTGCTCGCAAATTTAACCAACCGTTGCGTTAAACGTTTCGTTTTTAAGTGGACTCCTTGTGCTAAACATAAGTTTTGCTATAGCGCAAATTTGAATTTCTTGCGCATCTTCTTGATTATTTGAACCCTAAATCAACTACCTACATACATTTGTGGATGGTGACTGGATGGCGGGCTCAATTAAAATATGTGTCCATGGTTTTTGCTGAGCTGCTAAACAGTTTTCAAAAACAAAGTAAATTCTCCTCTCATTCATAAAGAATGTTTCGCTTAAATACCAGCCTTGAAATGAAACCTTTTTAGTTTCCTTGGTTCCCTTGCTCCCTTACCATTATGTAATATCAGCTAAATAGTAAAAACTGTCTAATTTACCATCTCAAAATAAAAACTTGAGCCCTACACTGTAAACCAAATCTACAAGTTGGCTCCTTGTTACAAGTTTGGTTCCAATTCGCATAGGCGTCACCTTGTCGATACCTTGTCGATTCACCAACCCCAGGCTTGTTGGCCAACAAACTAACAGTTTGTCTACAAGTTTGGTTCCAATTCGCATAGGCGTCACCTTGTCGATACCTTGTCGATTCACCAACCCCAGGCTTGTTGGCCAACAAACTAACAGTTTGTCTACAAGTTTGGTTCCAATTCGCATAGGCGTCACCTTGTTGAGTACTAGTCTGGGCCTTGTGGACCTACCAACTTCTGGATAGGCATATTCGTTTCCTTGTCGGTTCACCAACCCCTGGTTTGTTGATGAACTAGCCTTTGACTGGGCATTGCTAGCTTACAAATTGTCAACAAGTAAGTGTACTAACGCTCTGTTCGAGCTTGTCAACAATCGCTTTGTTTGCGTTGATAACCTTAAGAACTTACGATTGGCGTTCGTTTTCAATTGCGACGATACTGATTCAGGAAATATTTTCTATACGGACAGGTTATTTTTTGCCTGGAAGTGGTGCACAATACCATGACTGGCATCAGTTATTGCTCAAAGGCTTGCGCTGACAAGAAACGAAATACTGATGGGTTATATAATCAATGAATGCATACACCACATCCATTCGGAAGTTTCTGGGATCATTACTATTTATTACGGTCACGTAATTAATACTATTGACTGGAGACAATTCCGAGTGCATATTTTCGAATGGATGTGGTAAATGCATGAGGTAGGTATACCCAGTGGGTATACCTATCGTGCACCGTCAGCATATAAGTCTTTGAAGCAAGAACTGCTGCGTATGTGGAAGAACATGGTTTTGTGCACCGCATCAAGCCAGAGGTATAACATGCCCGTATGACGAATATTTCCTGAACATTGACCATAACAATCATGGCAGTTGCACGATCACGCAGATAATTCGAATAAATCATGATCGCCAACCAGATTAGCTTTTACAGTTCATATATGTCCATCAGTTAAGTTAAAAACACAAAGAGTTGAATTAAAGGCAAATAAATGTATTTATATATAAAAAACACCGACCGCAAAACTTTACATGTGCTCACATGTGCATGCACAGGTCTGGCCCACTTACATTGCGCGCGCAGGGGAAGGGAGGCGTCTCGAACGCAGGTATAGGCACGATTAGTGCGTCCCGCAGGCCAGAGGGGGCCTCACTCACAGCACGAACACCACAGTTCACAGATTTCACTTTTTACTGCACAAATGCTGGAACAGCCCTCGTCGCTGCTCCAGGCTGCACGGCGGCCGCGCGGCAACTGCTGGTTCGAAACCGCGCCGGGGCCCGCTAACGGCTGGCGGCGACCGCTGATTGGTCCGCCAAGTCTGACGTCATAGGCGCAGCTGACCATGCGTATGCTGACCAGCTGACTAGTACAAGTTAGGCGCCGGTTAAATAACCATGCGGCAACAAGTTTCCAAAACTGGTTAAGAAACAAACGTTGAAACAAATGTAGAGTTGGTCTGGATACTGAGAAGTTGGTGTGCATAGTAACTATTGACTCGTAGTTGTCACCTGACAAGCAATGCACCAGACAACGGCTTGTTTAAAAAGTATCAGTTGGTAAACATACCAAGAGATGATTGGTTATATTACACAAGACTTGTCAATTTGGTTTACAGTGTAGATCTGGCAGGATTTTGCTGAGCAATATGCCGTTAGAATGCTTAAATGAAAAGCTGCAACAAATGCGAGCACTGGCGGTCGCAGCCGCTAGCAAAAGGGGGGGCCAAAGTCACACTCGCGGGACATAACATTTATCCGTCACCGGGGGGGGGGGGGTGATCGGCTAATTTTTTACGTCCACGAGGTGCCGCACAGTTGGCATTACTTATGCTTCATCCATCTCATTCTTGCGTGAAATCTTTGAGCTCAATTTAAGGCAACATCACCAGTTCCATTTACCGTCTCACGGTGTGCCCACCGGTCGGGCCGCTGCACCGTCCATGACGACGGATCGGTGTAGCATATAGGTATACTGGAAGGTCAGGCACGCGGATTCATGACCTTACCACTATAAAACAATTCGGAAAAGTACAGATACATCTTGCTAAAAAGTACAGATACCTCTTGCTTTGAACAAGCATGTGAAACCCAGAGAGCATTTTTAGACTATGACATTTACCCATATAGGTACCTAGTTGTGTGGCGGCGGGAGAGAGTAGGTACACCGGCCTCTGGAGACCCCCACAGGTTCCGAGCTTTCAGAATTGGCATCTGAGGGCCGCGCGCGACTCCTGCGGGGCTTCGCAACGGCTCTGTTGGGGCTCACTCAACCTGCCTAGTCCTACTGCTAAAAAGACTGGCCCTGAACCCTAAGGACTTCATCAGTCTCTGCCAGCCCCAGGACCCACACCGGCTCATGGGGTCCCCACCTCGAAATATGAGGGAATCAGCGCGGGACCATCAGGACGTAAAGCAATCTCGATCAGGACCAACGTAAGGCTGTGCCGGAGACTGCGTGAGCCCTCTGATCTTCAGAAACCCACCCATGTATGTTTTCATGTAGAGGCTAGTTTAGGGCCCTCAGAGACCAGTACAGGGCCTGCAAACTGCAAAGGCCAGTAGTTTGAGACCATCAGAGACTGAGTTGGGCTCTCAGAGGCTAATGTGGGTCCTTCCTTACTCATTACAGGCCAGCATGGGCCCTCAGAGGTCAGCGTGGGGCCCTAAAAGACCGGCATGAGCCGTCGTTGGACCCCAGAGGCCAGCACAGGGCCCTCAAAGGCCAAGATGGGCCCTCCTCAGAGGCCAATGCAGACCCTTAGAGGCCGGCATCGGGTCTTCAGCAGCCAGTGCGGGGCCCTTATTGGCACCTAAAGGTTCGTCTTGGGACACCAGAGACAGAAATAAGGCCACCAGAGACCGGTGTGAGACCCTTAGACGCCGGCTGGGACCCCTGAGGCCGGTTAGGGGCCCTCATAGGCCAGATGTGGGGCCTCAGAGGTTGATGTAGGCTCTTAGCGGTCAACGTGGGCGCATGACCGCCACTGAAGTTCCCTCAGAGGTTGATGTAGGCTCTTAGCGGTCAACGTGGGCGCTTGACCGCCACTGAAGTTCCCTCAGAGGTCAGTGTAGGACGTTCAAAAACCGGTGTGGGAGCTATATCTGAGCTGGAGCTGGGCGTGTTTTTTTTTTTAGCCTCGTGACGATCGAATAATTGCCAGGGCCCCATACACCTATATGGGGGCCCATTGGTTGTTTGAGGGGGGGGGGGGGGCAAATGATATGATGGCCCCCTTTATTGACCTTTGGGGGCATGGCCCTGATGCCCCCCCCCGGCCCCCGCGACCGCCACTGTGTACACATTACACACATGCCTCTGAGATTACATACTAGCTCATGCAAACTCTATGCAGGCCCCGGAGGTCCCACGCTAATCCTTAAGAAACCAAGCCGGCATACGGCGTCACCACCGGGCTTCTGAGGTGCACAGCAGTACAGCACCAACCCATGAGGTCTTACTTTAGTGTCTTGGAGCCAATCTCCTTTAGCAGGGCCCACCCACCACTGCCGAAGAGGGTCTCATGCCAGCCATTGCTGAATGCTGGGCCTACGAGAGCCTCAAGTAAACCCACGCTGATATTCCATATAAGATCCGGCCATACTCGTGAACCGGTGTCAGCGACGCTGACCGCCAAATTGACAGAATGCGAAACTGAGCCCACTCATGAGTGAAATTTACGTCCTTTGATGGCGCAAGAAAGAAAATGAAACATACGAAAAGCTTTTCTAGGACTTTTGTTCGATCTGAAAGGTGGGGCCAAAAGATAGTATGGCCCCACCTTTCAGCACCAAAGGGGGGGCCATGGCCCCCGTGGCCCCCCCCTGCGACCGCCAGTGAATGCGAGCAAATAGCTACTACATGCTGAAACACTTGATCGCCATCGGTACATCGTAAGCCGCTCCTGTTGAAATTGATCTCTCGATGAGAAAGTAACAACAAGGCTGTCTCTGAGGTGTCCCTTCCCAGGCACACTCCACAGAAGCAACTTTGCTGAACTACATCCACCGACAAATGACACAGACGACAAAAATGACGCGGATAACACGGCAACATGGTTTTAGGTGTAGGTACTGGAGGAGTGCTGGCTCACTTATGCCACGTGCCGATGGCAGTCCCGTTATATCTGCATTTAATCCCAATAGTTGTCGGGCCTGACCGCGCTGCATGATACTTCTTCGTCCCTTCTGACAGCATTCTTTGTATTGTATTGTTTCAACTATCACCTGCACTCCACAAGCGCAGTACCTACTGAGATTTTTCCAAGCCCCAGTCAAGATGTTGTTTCTAGGCTGCTCACACCAAAAACATTCTGTAATTCACCGTCATTGGTTGATATGATAAGAACAACTGAAAGCATCTGCCCTCTGGACATTCGGTAGGTATCTATATCTCTCAGGTTAAAATCAAAAAAGATAAAACGGGATGTGACGCCCTATGTTTTATTCATGACAATGCAATAAGAATAGCTAATCAGCTGTAGGGAAACGCCAAGATGAGATATTGAAGAAATATTATTAATTTTCCGTAAAAGAAACGGAAATACCGTAAATAGTTAGTTTCCAGTTTGCACAACAATGAGGTCCGGAAAATTCCATTAAAGTAGCACCAGCACCAGCCTCTAATTCAAAACATTTTCTAAGTGCTTTGTGGCATGAGCGCCTTGAGCTGAGCCATAGGCATTTATTCATCAGCTAATCAATGGACAATGCGTCAGAAAGAAACATTAACACAATTCACCAATCACTATGAGTCATACGAACACCAGTCACATATCAACCAATGAGCAAGCGTCACCAGATAGATCCCAGCCAGCCATTGGTGCCTGCAGCCAATTCTCAGATCTCCGGCGTTCGTTCAAAGCTGTATACCCATCATCATCGCCGCTGTCTGTGTCAATATCGGCATCCTGTTTCTAAGCGGCGACCGACTGATTCTCATACATCCGCGCTCCAACTGCGAACAGCATGTCTTCGTCAATTCGAACACGACATCAATCAGGATGAGTCGCCTGATTTGGACATCAGCGCTGGCCTCCACAGCTGGGGGACGTGTCGGTTGTTACGGCAGGCTCATGTGAATAACAGCTGGGGTCGGTAGTGGCTAGTGAGTTCCAGGTGTGAATATTTCAGGTGTGAAGCTGACCAATGGGCAATGACTACTGTATAAAAAAAGGTTATTTATGGTGCTGGTGGGGAGCTGAATACATACAAGCCTAAAATATTAGTTGAGTATACGAAATGCGTGAGCTCCAGTTAGATTGGATATCGGCTGAAGTGAGGAATGACAAAGCGAACATCTGTTCAGCTAAAAGTACGCAAAGACTAGATAGAAGTGGTCCGTGCACGCAAAACTCTCTGAGATACAGATAACCGCAGGCTGTGTGAAATAGACAAACACTATTCGTTAGATATTTGATGTGATCGTGAATTTTTATCTTGTAAACGGATGTGGAGTGTCAAATTGGCCCATTGGTGGCCAGAAAGGCACCGACAACTTTCTAAATGTCAGAGCCATAGACCACTATATATCTGGACTGTGCACGGATTTTGCCGACTGCTATTAGGGCCCTGCTGGGAAATTCGACGTAGCACGCGGAATTGTGTATTGACGCTCTAGTAAGCCCATTTAAATGAAAGTAACTTCTTAAATGTGATGTATATTTTAATAAATGTATAATTTATAGCATGATTTTTAACACGATAAATAAATAAAAGCACTTATAGACAGGTATATCACACTGTATTAAGTTCAAAGCATCAATAGACAGGAGCAATCCGTGATCGGTCGTTTTTGACAAGAGACAGTCTGACGACATATTGGACACACTGCAGATTAATTTGCCTGTCTAAATCAGACACGCACCCGGCTCAATGCTTTGAAAGCCCACACGATCTGCGCCACGGAATTACGAGGATTCCTATGGGTAAATAACAACGCTGCCGGTGCTGCGTTTTTAGCGAGACCGTCCGAGGTGACCTGCTGGGCCACAACTGTTCCCTGCTTCCACTGAGGCCGATTTCATGCTCAGCATAGGGACAGACGGGTTCTGTCATCTGTCCCTCTCGAGAGAAGGGGACTTTTGAACACCGTTGTCAGTGACGGTGGCCGCATTTTGCAGCGGGTGATGGCGATCGAGATTCGAGATTTAGACGGAGTCACGAGATCTCGGTTCACTGGACACTGCAGCAGAGCTTCGCACTTAGGAATGCACTTTCTTATAGTTCTTGTGCTACATTTGCCTTTAGTTACTATTCGAATTGTAAATCCACATCTGAAATTCTCAGCCATGTAGGTATCTTACACATCGACGAATAGGATCGTAGTTATTGATTGCATAGACAAACTGATCCCAGGAATGTTGCATTGTGTTTACGTCCTGCGGCTCAACCTTTCTCATTTTCATGAAGCTTTCTTATTTCATGAAGCTCTGTTCGCGCATCGCTGGTGTTGAGTGACGGTATACTGTCCATATTGACTCCATGAATTGCAATGTTTGTTTTTCGCTCAACTATACACATCAATGTGTTGAAGGAATGCAGGTCGTAGCGTTGTAACTTGAGGTGCTTCTCGACAGTGTGACTCCCTCAGCGAGCAATGTGAAGAAAGTTATCGTTTTCCTTTACAATGGTAGTCGCGCTGTCTTGAAACACACGTTTGAAGCTATACGTGTGCCGAAGAGAGAGCGACTCGGCAGCTGTTACCAGAGCAGGACCCATTGCTTGCATGCAGGAGCGGAACACAGATTGCTGATGTGGGCACGCCAGCTCTCCGCAAGCCATAACATATGTGACCATCACTTGACCAAATTGCAAGACTTTAGCTAGTTTTGGGCTTCACTTGTGACTGATATTTATAGGAGCCGCCAGTCTGGAAACGGATCCGCCACCTCTCCTTACAGTTGTCTTCTGCTCAATTTTTCGGTCTCGGCCAGCGTCACAGCATGTAATAAAACTCACAGGGAGCCCAGTGGTCAGAATTCCAAGACATTTTCAGCTTTAGGGCATATAGAAATTGACTTCATATTGATGCCTTAGCCAGGAACCGGAAAACTGACATTGTTGCATGCACTGTCTTGGCTCTTTGAATATGCTCACTCCCTGTTCTGTTCATAGGATATTCTGAAGTGATTATCAATAGCGGCACATTTTACTGTATTTCAGTGGCATGTATGCATTAAAAGGTTTCATTTTATTTAAAGACAAAAGAGAACTATCCCGCATGTCAATGATAAACAACAAACAACAATAATCTTGCAAAAATCTTCGCTACATGTCTGTGAAAATTTGCTAATTCTCGTGAAAATTAGCTGGGAACCATCATCCACACCATGTTAAATCATGGAAGAAATGGGCAGAAAATGCCCTTCTTTTTTCGATGATTGCGCTAATGTTATATATTTTTGCTCAATGTAAGATATAACTCAGATTACAAATTGACTAGTGGTGATGTTTCCCAAAGCACATCATCATTGGTGAATAAGTTGGCTGTGACAACCTTCGAAAGTTAGGGCCCTAATGGCAGGGCCCTAATTTCCGTGCACAGTCCAGATATATAGTGGTCTATGTCAGAGCAAATCTCATCGGACGTTTGACCATGTGTATTTCTTATGATAAAGTTTGTGGGAAGGAACACCCTTCAGCGAATGTTTTATTATCTGCACCCGATATATCATCATTATTTTTTAGGGGGGACAGCACATCCCGCTCTTTGTTTTTTTTCTCACCACCGATGCTCTCGGGGATTTGTGACCTACCTTCTTACCTGCTACACATTATTTCAGTGACGATTTTTCTTCGCCAATTTATTTCACAAATTTCTTTGGCGCTAGAAGTGTGTGTATTATGTAAGTTGAAAAATAGCCTTCGCACTATCAAGGTAAATCAAGAGATTGTTAGCAGTTACTCAACTTGTTATTACTTGACGGATAGGATGCTGGTAAGCCAATGGGACGCACTCTAGGCTCGTCGGCCATTTTGATGTTGATCTAAATTCTGGGAAATGTTGCGCCTCAATCATTGATAAATAATGAGCCACGGCTAAGACGCTCTCATGTTTCAGTCACTAGATTCATCAGCTTAGGTGTATAGTGATTCCCGACAGCGACATTTTTTGAATATTTAGCGAAGGATTTTCCTGGAGTCTCCACTGTGAATGGTCTGGCTTTAATGTTCCTCACCACAGCTGCCAATTATCGTTTAAGTCTATCCAATGGTGTGCTTGTAAACATCTCGACACACCACAAGCAAAACGACCAGTTGTAAAAATGCTCTTGTCGCTCATTTGTTATGGTCGCTGCTGGATTATTGTTTTGCTTTGCATCATCGGAAGTTTTGTTCTCTAATCATACATGTAGCACAATCATCCCAAACATGTAGCTCCTATTGATGAGTTTGAACGGTTCATTCATGACTCTAAATGGAGATTCTAGTAAAAAAAAATTATTTGCTTCTGCCTCAGTGAAGAAATGGTTTGTCTTGACAAGTTATAATAATGGAAAACACAAAGAGTGGGCGAATGGGGGCAAAACACAAGCAAACGTTTTTCGATGAAAAAAAGACACGATTGTAACAAATAAAACATTAGGTATACATATATAATTTCCACACAAAACAGGTTCTAACGAGTCAAAGAACACATTTCAATTCAGCAGTGTTTCTAGCTATTGAAACAAGCCCTCGGCTATATACTTGACGTTCAAAAATTGAGCCTCTGTAACAAAAATTTGTTAAAATGTCAAGGTTCTAAAATGTGCTTGTTCTCTTTTCACTAACGTCAATCACTTGTATCGGATAAATCTTGATGAAATCGGAAGATCCCGCACAATCCTCTCTTCTAGTCTAGTGTGCCACGTGCCGTTATAATGCACTCCATCCGCAATGTTGCAAGGTCTTTAGAAGATCAAACATTTTAGTTTTTACAAGTCCTGGTAACAGGGTGAAAGGCACATAACCCTGGGGACGCACTGTCACCGGAGCTTAAACCATGTAGGTGCGTGCTGCTAAGCACTGGAAGCGCATATTTATTCACACTTGAAAAACTTGTGAGTGGCTTGTCGTTTGTTGGAATATGATGTCTTTAATTTTCTTGCGCAGATGTGTATGGTTACTGACGGTGTTATGCCAACGAAGTCTTGTCGTCTTGCCGCAGCTGGCCCTAAACGGTTGAGAAGGGTTTGCCCTTGATGATATTTTCTTTTTGATAGGGGAGAGTGGCGAGAGTTCGGTTTGTCAGTACAAGCTGAAGCTATGCTACCATAAAATGGAGCCAAAACGATGTGATGTTAACTTCTTTTGTTTATACCATATTCATGCCACAAAGAGTCATTGATCAATGCGAATGCACATATCTTAGCACGTGGCTGTCATCGAAGTGCTACTCATTGGCGGTCATTTTAGCGATATGACAAGTGATACAATTTCCAGTGAAACCTGCGACGATAATAACAATCCAAGGTGAATGTGAACAATTGGCTGTCAATGGCTTCTTAAAGTCTAAAACACTTTCTAGCAAATCAATTCGCCCGGTCTTTCCATAGTGTATGCAAAGCTATTTTTCGAATAGTAGGCGTACGAGTAGGTATCAATTACCCACATTACTCTCAGTCAGCATTGTCACGTTGTCTGACATCATTACCCATTCCCGAAACCCCTTCCCATGGATAAGGCCGAGGTATGTATAAGTGCTGACCAGGCTAGCGGAATTCTCGTTATATGCCAGCATACGCCGGACTATGAAGTATGACTGATGTGCCACCTGTCATCCAGCGTCCGCGTCAGCTGTCTTCATGGGTTCGCCATGTTGGCTGTGGATTAGGCACTGGAATCTGGAATCTATGTCGGCGTGTTGGATGATGTCAGTGGTTGATTATGAAATGTGCAATATATACTGTGGGCTATGGAAAAAGTGTTCATTGGAGCTATTTAACATAATTTCAAGCCGCTAAGAGACAACAGAGTCCATTGTCGTGGTTGAAAATTGAGTCCGATAGCTCAGGGGGCAGGAGCCAAATGTGAACCAAATGTGTACCGAATAGCCGTCGTAAAAACGGCTAATGTCTAACTGACATTAACCTACATAGCCACTGGCTGGTTTCCGATGACATACTGCCACGATTCTCAGTTCCTAAATAAGTTCCATCCACATCTGTTTTAGTGATCGGTTTTGAATCATCAACCTTCTCAAGGATACGAAAACACTCCTTGACATGGGGATTACTGACAGAAGCCTGATGTTCCGAAAAAGTGGTGTATTTATGGTGATGAAATTCACTAGAAGCCTTGATGTACAATAATTTAGTGGTGGAGCTAGCTTCGGGACGGAGGGTGAGGTGAGCAGTAAACAACGTGCACAGCAATAAAATCCTGTTTATGTCGTTAGGTGGTCAATGATGCCAGTCTTTCTCCACATTCTTATCTGGGCAATTGCTTTTGGCTGCCTTAATTATCGGACTTTGAGCCAAGATTGGCTGTCTTCTAAAATTGAATAAGATCATATAAGCGTGGAAGAAGCTTTATATTTATCACTCTTTTTTTGTAGGGTTATTTTTGCTTCAAATGGAAACAATTTGCATGCACTCGATAAGCAACAGAGGATGCGATTCGCCTGCCAAAATGTCACTAAAATAGTTTTACGTTTTTCAGCAGCAGCAAAGTTTTGAGTGTTATCTTATCTGGTGTGGAAATATTTCTCACCTTCATCTGAGGATTAGGGAAAATATTTAGCAACACGACCTCTAAGGTGACCTTTGAAACATTTAAATGAGTATTTAAGTGCACTTTTTCGATCAAGTCTACCTATGTGTTTTTGGGCACTGTTTGATAACAGATCATATCTTACTACATGTGTGTATCATATCTTACTACATATGTGTAGTTACTTCTACACAGCATTACGATCAAACGATATAGGGATGACATGAGGGATAAGCTTAATGATGCCTCCTCTGTGATACCTCTTGTGCACAGCGGTAAGCCCATGTCCACGATTTGTTTATCGAACGTCTCCTAATAAGTTGTTAACCTCATTTAGAAATTCCCGTTGTGTTTTCTTCTTTTTTTACCCAGATACTTTATATACCAGGAGAAAGACATTTTATGCTGTCTGTCTTCATCGTTATGGGATTTATATGGGTTTATTCATCTGTCAACTGATTGTTATAAGTTTCGACCGCCATTTATTATGACGATTTGTGCATTGTATGCGTGCGAAATATGAGAATCGTTTCCAAGAACGATGTTGGGTATGGGTAACTCAGCAGTCAGCACTTGTGACAACATCGAATCACGCTTTTGGACACCCTCATCCAGCATTCAGCACCATATAAGTTTTTATCACCACCATTATACAGTGTTCACAGCTGTACACGTGAATAACTGTCAATCGCGATGTATTTTCATGTGGTACTGAAGTTTTATTGCTTAGTCATTTCATGAGTGGCCTTATTGGTTTTATGGATTGGTAGTTTTTAGCCGCCAGATGGCCAGTGGCAAGGTTCTTATACCAAGTTCCGTGGGTTCCGTGTCTTTCTTCAATAACTCGATTGATCATAAACTTCTTATAACATCCCACGTGCCAAACATACACCCACGCTAACAGGCTAAGAAGCTAACGGCTGCTTTATTATTCGCCACGTAGAAACAATTCTGTTTGTGCGTTGTGCGATCCTGAAAGACCATTTATCTTTTGGACCGTGTTCAACGGTAATGAAAACTCGTACGTGTGCGCGCTGCATACATTCATACACACAAAATACCCCCACGTTGTTAAGGTACGGCTGCACTGCAAGTAGCTTATGGTTGGAATGAACATCGGCTGAAATGTAGCGATAAACATAAACAAACTGTTGGGAGCATGCAAAACATTAATTATGCAGCGTTAGATTCGACAGCAAAATATTTTTTTGTATCCCGACAGGTGATTTCTATAATGGCACATAGGCGTACCCACTGGTTCCGATATTGCTATAGTTCGTTTTTCTTAAGTTTGCCCCTCACTGTAAACGTCTTTTTGAACATAGCACGAGAATTGCTAGCTGAATTACTGAGAAAACCATGGTTGGCGCACATTGATTTGACCAGATTTCACAGACGATCAATTTCATCAAAATTTATTTACTATTTCACAGACTCTTAGCTCGTATTTGCCAATACCTACAGCCCCACAGGGATAGACGACTTCTCAGGAATTATATCTGAACTAATGAATGAACTGCACGGCGCTGAACATAACGTTAAATCGTCGGTGTTCAAAACTTATTTTTGAAAATATTATTCATATCTACCATACAATGTGCGCTAACCAGTTTTCTCAGTAATTCAGTTAGCAATTCTCGTGCTGTGTTCAAAAAGACGTTTACAGTGAGGGGCAAACTTAAGAAAAACGAACTATAGTTACTTTTACTATACATATTTTCACCGGTCATATAGTCACCGTTGCTTGAATATATTATCACGCCGCACGCGTCCCGATCTATCAACACATGCATTTCCTTTTGTTTCGCAAATTTCTCCTTGGGTGCTAACACTTAGCACCGATTATGGATAGCAATTAGCACCAGTATAGCGCCTTTGGGGCGACTAACGGAGCGAGCGAGGGGGTGAGTCTTGCACGTGCGAAATTTCGAGGGGGTACCTCCAACTGACTTGTGCACGGCACCCTACTGACCGGTTTCTAGCGATGTGCCAAATTTGAGCACAATCGGCCCAGCCGTTCTCGAGATCTGGGAGCGGCACCCTGCACGTGCGCACGTGCAAAATGGGTCCCAACTGACCTGTGCACGGCACCCTACTAACTGGTCCCTAACCGTGTACCAAATTTGAGCGCCATCGGTCCAGCCGTTCTCGAGATCTGGAAACGACCCCTGCACGTGCGCACGTGCAGCAGCAACCCAACTCTGGCACATGGATATGCAGTGCCTAGTGGGTGCCTACCTACATGCCAACTTTCAGCGCAATCGGCCAAGTAGTTACCGAGATATTGCAACAATTACAAAACTGACACCTCTTCGTTTTGCACGTGGCACGTGCATAAGGGGTCACCCACATGCATCGAGAATAGTCCAATACTTGGTAGAAGGAATGAAGCTACCCTACAAAAATTACCGCGTGTAAATCGGTCAAGTGGTTGCTGAGATATAAGCCTCGCAAAAGCGTCCGCACGGCCGGCCGGCCGGCCGGCCGCTCATACTCAGAAATTTCCGTTAATCTAAGGAAAGACTACGCTCGCTTCGCTCGCTCCGTAATAATCCTCCACCTGATTCAATTTTGGTCGGTATTCTAGACCATGCCACGTTTTTGATTGATTTTATGTACTTTACTGGAAGTGTTTGTTTTTTTTTTCTCATGACAATGTGCTCACTGCTCAGCACTATCACATGATAAAGCGCTTTAATTAACAGCTCCTATTTGTTTTCCATGCTACATGCCGTAAGACTTTGGTAAACCCATGTGAACATGCAGCCATTCGTCGACACTGGTGTAGACTCCGTTATAAAAGCTGCAGCGTCCAGCTGACCCCACCGATCGGTAACTTCAAACGCTTTAGAAGATAATCGGTCAGTGTCTGCTGCCTCTGTGCCAGTCTTTGCGCCCCCACCAAACGCTGATGAAGGTGACTGAAGAGTCCAATAAAAGTCAAATACGTTGGCGTAAGCCGCAATGGTTATTGCCCGCTTATCACTGGTCAGAGCCCCATCGCATTTTGTGGGTTGGGCTGTCAATCAATTAATGGGTGGAAAAAATTGAGGTCACGTGTGAATATAATGATTTTCATATGAAGCGTCAATGATTCACCAAAGAGGAATAATG